>NC_047678.1:47313041-47418041 GCF_011762505.2 Arvicanthis niloticus
AAATTGAAATCAAGAGATTTTATTTCATGGCTGATTGCATATAATGTTTCTGGCATTGCTTAACATAAACAAGTTGACTTTATCTTCTTTAATTGGAAAGATCTAAGATTATGTTAAGTATTAAAAGGTAAACTGAAAACAAACTAAAAACATAAAGAATTTATTTGCACAAACAGGAATTAGAACTTCACTTAGAAAACACAAAATCATATATATATATATATATGTGTGTGTATATATATATATATATATATATATATATATATATATCAGAAAATGTATGTGATTGGTTACAATTAAGTGACCTTTTTACTTTGCTTTGGTCTCCCATAGAAACATCCTACTTGTTTAACATATGGTTTCTACCTTCAATTTGCAAGTCTTGTTTCATTTTCCTTAATAAACCACTGATCATAAACTGCTTATATTAGCTACGACTTGCTTGTAACTGATGCAGGCTGAAGGCCACCTGTGAGGCCTAAATGGCTGTGTGCTCTCTGGGATTCTGCAGCCTCCTCTTTTCTGCTTCAGTGTTACACCATCACAGTGCACACCCTTTTAACAGATTTCATTGCTGATATTTCTCTTCAGGAAGCGTCCTTACTCTGTTTTACTTCTTTATCTGATATTCTCTCCCAACCTTCAACCTTTAAGCTCAAAATCATCTACTTAGGAAAAATCTTCTTTTAACCCCTCTCCTCCTTTCTGCCTATGTGTTACATGCAGGGTTCTCGTATTCTGCCCATGTCTTATAGAACATAGTGATTTAAATATTCCATATCTGTCTTCTGTTGTAGGCAAATCAATGATACAAGGTTCCTTCTAGCACGAGTGGCTATGAAAAGTTACTTACTCAGGTGAGCCTATTTATGTTTCTAAATGTGCAGGTAGATGAAATGTAAGTAAGCTATAGACAGAATGAGTAGAATCGGTGCCAGGAAGTGAGCTGTAGTGATCTAAGGCAGCTAATGCCAGAAGAATGAGAAATGGGCCCACACACAAGCAAAAGAACCACGTTCTAATGACTTTATTTGTTTAAAGACAGAATAGGAACCCTGGCAGAACTGAAGGACAGAATCACTCAGTCCTTTCAGCAAATGTGAAAAGATGCAACACAGTTGAGTATTCCTCCATGACGAAACTGAAGAACCTAGAAATAAACAGGATAAAATTCAACATAGTAGAAACATGTGGAACAAACCCGAATCCAACATGTACCTAATAGGGGAAACTGTGACAATATCTCCGAAACCTAATATGAGATAAAGATGTCCATAGTTTTGACACTCCTTCAATGTATTATTTGAAGTCTTTTCTATAACAGAAAGAAAGAAGAAATTTATACAAGGGATACAAATAAGAAAGTAAGAAGTAAAATCATACCTATTTGGAAGCAACATGGCCCTATGCTTAAAACACCTTAATGTTTTCAGCAGCAAGTCTGTATTACTGATAAAGGCTTTTATCTAACAGGATAAAAAAAAACAAAGTATAAAAATAAGTGGCTTTTCTACATATTCATAACAAACTAAGTAGAGGAAAAGTAAAAAAAAAAAAAAAAATCTCCTGTTCACACTAGTTCTAAGAAAAATTCCTAGGTATAAACTCATCAAGGAGGCGAAATACCTGTACAACAACAGTTAGAATCACTGCAGGGAGTGGCAGGAGAGCACATAGAGGATGGTAAGAGTCCTGTCGCCCAGTTAGAATCACTGCAGGAAGCGGCAGGAGAGAACATAGAGGATGGTAAGAGTCCTGTCGCCCAGTGTGACTGTGCTCGAGGAATGAATACTGGGGAAATGGCTGTATCACTGAAAGCAATCTACAAATACCACGGAAACCTCATTAAAACCCCCATGACATTTCACAGAACTATAAAAACAATTAAAACTCATATAGAAGAACAAAGACCATCCCATACGACCATAAACAGAGAGAGTAATGCTAGAGGTGGAAAAATATCTGATCTCAAACTGTACGGCAGAGCCACCGGAAGAAAAAAGCATGGGACTGCTTTGAAAATGCACTTGCAGACTAATGGAATGTAGCCAGAAATAAAGATACAGATGAACAGCCCCCGAGTTTCAATAAATGGTGCTGGGAATACTGGCAATCCACCTGCAGCAGAAGAGAACCTGGTACATGTCTTTAACTTTTACAAAGTCCATTCATAATGAATAAAGGGCCTTAAAAATAAGAACTGAAACCCCAAGGCTGCTCTAAGCAGCAAAGGTAAAACACCAATTCAAGACACAAGGGCAGGCAAGGCAATCCTGAGAATGGCCTGAAAGAGACAGGAGACAATCAATGCCAGATATTGAAAAATAGGAATTAAAAGGCTTCTGCAGCACATTGGGAAGACATTACTAGGCAAATGATACCCCACAAAATAAGGGGGGACCCTTTGCCAGCTACATACTTGAGAGGGGACTCATACCTAGAATATAAAAAGAACTACAAAAATTAAACATCAGAAGAAATCTTCTGATCAATAAATGGATCAATAAGGCGAGTCAACAGTTTCAAAGAAGAAACACAAATGAAAAACAAAATACTTAATAAAAAGGTGTTTGACATCCCCAGGCATTAAGAAAATGCAATTTATAACTGCTCTGAGATTCCATCTCATTTCAGTCAGCATGAGGATCATCAGGAAAACACACAGCTTACATCGTAAAGATGTGGATAAAGCAGCCTCAGGCATAGCCAGTGGGGGTATAGGCACTACGGAAATCAGCATGAGGGTTTCCAAAACAGTGAAAATGGAAAAACTACATGTCATGACTATCATATTCTTATATGCAAACTTAAACAATCTACATCGACACACCACATAGATACTTGCACATACATGACTATTGCGTCACTATTTACAGTGGCTAGAAATCAGCTCCCACCTACAGGTTCACCATGATGTGACACA
Organism: Arvicanthis niloticus; assembly: GCF_011762505.2. NCBI lineage: Eukaryota > Metazoa > Chordata > Mammalia > Rodentia > Muridae > Arvicanthis > Arvicanthis niloticus. The sequence goes on from NC_047678.1 coordinate 47,315,965, forward strand.
CACACACACACACACACACACACACACACACACACACACACAGAGTGAGATTTTATTCAGTCCCTGGCAAAACTGAAGTGATATTTTTCAGGAATAATGGTTGTAAATGGAGGAGATGAAATTAAACACAATAAACCAAATTCAGAAAGACAACTATCAATAATATATTTTCTTATATGTGGAATCTAGATTGAAGACTACAAATATGAAACTGTATATGTGTGTATAGTCCATGTGTGCATGCCTGCCTATAAGTGTGTGTACATGTCTGTGTGTGCATGTGTGTGATGAAACTAGAAAGAGGATCATGAAAGGAGAGGACAAAATATCAGGCAGGGAATGAGAGTGTGAGGGAAGTCATGATCTAAAGATGGAAGGGGAACTAGTTGAGTATACAGAACAAATCATCCAGAGGAGATCGCAGGGATGGGGACAGCAGGGGACCTGGGATATTCATTACAACAAAGCATAACGACTCAAGAAAATGACATGATGAAACCCGTTACTCTGTAGGTTGACTTAGTAAAATAATAACAAAAGGAAAAGAATGAAAGAGGTGGAGCTCAGGTTCGGGGCTACAGGGAGAAGACGAAAGCCAGGTAAAGAGATGTACCAGGAGTACAAAGAAAGAGTGATGTCTTGACTAAGAGCCAATATTAGCACATTTTTAAGCATTTCCCAAGACAGATTCTGCCAGCTACCTCTTTCCTAGTCCAAGGCAAGGGCCATTCCCTTAGTTAAATAAGAGTATGTTGTGATACAAAACTCTTGATACACTGTATCAGGACATAGAACTAGAGGACAAAAATGAACTAGTATCTTTTATTAATTCCATCTAATTCCCTTAGTTAAAGAAGAACAGTAAGAGTTACGCTGGCCCTCTCTTTTGTGTGCATGCACTGAAGGGTGTGTGGGTCTCTCTCTCTCTCTCTCTCTCTCTCTCTCTCTCTCTCTCTCTCTCTCTTTCTCTCTCTCTCTTTCTCTCTCTCTCTCTGTGTGTGTGTGTGTGCCACAAATGAGTGTGCCCATCTAAGTGGCTCACATTGTCAGACATCTCTAAGGGGAAAATATTGAAACTTTCAGTGTATAACACATTATCCTGAAGACAGAGGAACCAAAACAGAACAGGAAAGTGAAGTAAATGCCATTTATACTGATATTGATGTTGCTTGAGTAATAATTGCAAAAAACCAAAAACCCAACCAACCACCACCACCAACAAAACCACCACCACTACCACCACTACCACCAACAGAGTAAAGCTCATCATTTTTTAAATAGACTGTTGTTCCTAGATTTAGGTGACAAAATCAATGTGTTTTAAATTCTTCAAAGGCAGAGCAATTTACAGTCCTGGTCACTATTAATCTCAAGACTCCAGCAGTTATCTGTGGCTCCATAGCAGTTATCCTTCTACATATATTTTTCTTAACTTATCTACATATGGTAATAATTAATTCATAAATTAGCTACAGAAAGAATCACTCTGATACCTAAACCACACAAAGATTCAAAAAAGAAAGAGAATTTCAGACCAATTTCTCTTACAAATATTTATGCAAAAATAATCAATAAAATACAAATAAAATCCAGGAACACATAAAAAAAATCATCCACCATCACCCAATAAACCTCATCTCAGGGGTGCAGAGATGGTTAGCATACAAATATTCATTAATGTAATCCACCATATAAGTAAATTCAAAGGAAAAACTTCATGGTCATCACATTAGACACTGAAAAGGCTTTCCACAAAATCTAACATTTATTCATACTAAAAGTTTTGGAGAGAGCAGGGATGCAAGGCCCATACCTAACCACAAGAAAGGGAATATATAGCAAGTCAATAGCCAAGATTAAATTTAATGGAGAGAAACTTAAAACAATTCCACTAAAAGTAGGGACAAGGCTGTCTACTCTCCTTCTCTATTCAATATAGTATTTGAAGTTCTAACTAGGGCAGTAAGACAACTAAAGAAGACCAAGGGGATATGAAGAAAGGAAGAAGTCAAAGTATCACAATTCACAAGTAATATGATAGCATAAACAACTGACATAAAAAATTCTACACGAGAATTCCTACATTTGTTAAACATCTTTAACAATGTGGTTGGATACAAAATTAACTAAAAAAAAAATCAGTAGCCATTGTTTATACAAATGATAAGTGGTCTGAGAAAGAAATTAGGGAAACAACATCTTTCAAAATAGGCACGAATAATATAAAAAACTTTGGTGTAACTCAAACCAAGCAAGTTAATGATCTGTATGACAAGAACTTGAAGTCTTTGAAGAAACAAAAGATATCAGAAGATGGAAAGATCTCCCATGCTCATGGATTGGCAGGATTAACATAGTGAAAATGTCCATTTTACTAAAAGCAATCTTCAGAATCAATACAATTACCATAAAGATTTCAACATAATTCTTTACAGAACTTGAAAGAGCAATTCTCCACTTCATATGGAAGAATAGAAAAAGTCAGGATAGATAAAACCATCCTATACAATAAAAGAACTTTTGGAGATATCAGCATTCTTGATTTCAAGCTATACTATGGACCAATAGTAGTAAAACCTGCGTGATACTGACATAAAAAGAGACAGGTTGACCAATGGACTACAACTGAAGACCTAGAAATAAGCCACATACCTATGAACACTTGATTTCTGACAAAGAAGCCAAAACCATACAATGGATAAAAAAGAAAGCATCTCTAACAAATAGTCCTGGTTTAACTAGATGTCTGCATGTAGAAGAATGCAAATACATCCATATTCATCACCCTGCACAAAACTCAAGTTGAGGTGAACCAAAAACCTCTACATAAAACCAAATACACTAAATCTAATAGAAGAGTAAGTAGGGAATAGTTACACATTGGTATAGGAGACAGCTTCCTGAACAGATCACCAACAGCTAGACACTAACCAACAATTAATAAATGGGACCTCATGAAACTGAGAAGCTTCTGTAAGGGAAAGGACACTCAATAAAAACAAATGGTAGCCTACAGAATGGGAAAAGATCCTCACAAATCCTACATCTGACAGAGGGCTAATATCCAAAATACATACAGAATCCAAGAAATTAAACACTGGCAAACCAAATAACCCAATTAAAAAGGGTGTACAGAACTAAACAGAGAATTCTCAACACATGAATCCTGAATGGCCCAGAGTGCTTAAAGCAATGTTCAGCATCCTTAGTCATTAGAGATGTGCAAATAGAAACAACTCTGAAATCTTACACCAGTCAGAATGGCTAAGATAAAACAAAAACAAAAACAAAAACAAAAACAAAAACAAAAACAAATAAGGAACCTCAAGGACAGTTTATGCTGGTGTGGATGCAGAGCAAGAGGAACACTCTTCCATTGCTGTTTGGAGTGCAAACTTGTACAACCACTTTGGAAATCAATTTGGTAGGTTCTCAGAAAATTGAAAATATTCCTACCTCAAAACCCAGCTGCATCACTCCTGGGCATATACCCAAAAGATGCTCCACTATACCACAAGGACATTTGTTCAACTATATTCATAGCAGCCTTATTTGTAATAGACAGAAACTGAAAACAACATAGATTCCTCTCAACTGAATAATGGATTAAACAAAAAATGTGGTACACATACACAGTGGAGTACTATTCAGCTATTAAAAACAAGGATATCATGAAATTTGTAGGCAAATGAATGGAACTAGAAAATATCATTCAGAGTGAGGCAACCCAGACCCAGAAAGGCACAGATGGTATGTACTTATAAGTGAATATTAGCCATAAAGTCCAGGATAACCATGCTACAATCCATAGATTCAAAGAAGCTATGTAACAAGGATAGCCCAAGGGAGGATGCTCAAATCTCACTCAGAAGGGGAAATCAAATAGACATGGGAGATAGATGGGGGGAGGGAACTGCATGGGAGAAGAAGTGCAGAGAGGACTGACATGGTGATCGGGTGTGGGGAGAAGGCTGGGAGAGAGAATGAAAATCAATGCAGGGCATCTCTGGGAATAGAGAAACTCCCAGGAGTCTATAGAGGTGATCTTAGCTGAGACTACCAGCAGCTGGGGATATGGAGCCTAAAGGGTTCATTCCCTGTGGCTGGGTAGGATTCCCAGCTGAGGGAGTGGACACCAATCCACACACAAAACAAACCTTTAACCCAAAGTTTGTCCAGGGATGAAAATGAAGCAGATTGAGGGAATAACTGACCAAAGACTGGCCCAACTAGAGACCCACACCTTGGGAGAGAGCCAATTCCTGACACTGTTAATGATACTCTGTTATGCATCAAGACATCAATCTCTGAGAGGCTTCATCCAGCAGCTGATGGAAACAGATGTAGAGCCCACAGCCAAACAATAGGTGGATCTCAGGGAGTCTTGTTGAAGAGAGAGGGGACGCATGAGGGAGCCTGAGAGGTTAAGGATACCACAAGAAAACCTACAGAGTAAACTAACCTGGTTCCATCGGGGCTCACAGAGAGTAAACTATCAACCAAAGATCATGCAGGCCTGGACCTAGACTCCCTACATATATGAAGCAGATGTCTAACATGGTCTGGTCTTCATGTGGTAAAAACTGGAGCAGGGGCTGTCTCTGACTCTGCAGCCCGCCTTTGGATTTCTTTTCCATAGCTGGCTGGGATCCCTTGTCTAATCTTGGTGGGAGAGGATGAGCTTAGTCCGGCTTCAACTCCATGTGCCAGGGCGGTTTGGTACCCATGAGGAGCCTCCCCTTCTCTAAGAAGAAGGGGAGAGAGAAATGGTGGAACGTGATGTGAGAGTGGGATTTGGTGGAGAGGAGAAAGGTGGCCTGTGATCAGGCTGCAAAGTGAATACATGAATTAATTAGTAAAAGAAAAAAATGTGCAAAAGTTAGTCATGTAACTATGACTACCTTACAACTATGTGCTAACAGTAGTTGATCGGACAAATGGGGCATCTGCTAAGTAACTAATGAGCAAGTAGCATGTATTATAGCATGGATTCGTTGACCATACAAATAATTCCCAGAATAGTGAATGCTACTCCCAGTTCACACTATTGAAAACTCATGGGCTATTTGTGCGATTTTCCACTTAGTGGAAATGTTGAGCCATAAGTAACTAAAATTTCAGAAAGCAGAGCCATTGATTAAAGGTAGATTTCTGCATGTTCAGTGTGTGGGCACCATAGCAAAGTGGTTACAAGCTTGTACTCTGCCCAGTCTTCCTGGCTCTAATGAGCTCTGGTCATGCATAGCTGTGTCTCTGGGAAGCTTAATTTTGGTGTGCTTCAGTTTCTGCATCTACAAGATTGCCATACCATTACCTACTTAATAACTTTTTAAAGGTGAGTTTGACTCCATTCAGCACTAGAAAAGATGTTAGCACATGGTAAGGCACCACAAACACTAGCTTTTCTCATTATACCAGGATATACAGTCATATCAAATGAGTCCATGGTTATCAATACTAAGTAAAACCCTATTGCTTACTAATTACTTTCAATTTGCCAGGATAGATCAAAGGGTTATGGAATGATAATCTTAAAACAGGCCATAAATTTAATTCCTTCTAATTAATTGTTTAACTTTAAGTGTAAGGATTTAACTTAATTAAATTGGACCAAGTGAGCAGAAAGTAGCAACCACTTTTCACTCATTGGTAACAAATATGTGTATCAGAGGATGGGAAATAAATCCAACCAAAATTCAAGTACCATTTACCTCAATAAAATTCTTAGGATTTTATTTTATTCAAGTGGTATTTGAAGAGTTTTGTTCTTGCCCTTTTCCTTGTGCCAGACCTTTGGGTGGAGATGCTGCTGCTCAATTGGGTGAATTAACTGCAGTGGGTTTAATTGGGTCCTGAGGTAGCAAGGGCCAGGTAGCAGCATTGAATAGCCAGAGACAAGGTGATCCTAGTTATTATAATGGGCAGCCAGCATAGATTAAACAATGTTTATAATGTCCTAGCCTGTAATGGTCAGCATAGGAGAAGTGAAATTTATAATGGCATGACTTGTATGGACCTTTGGTACTGGCTAATCAGTCATGGTGTTTCCTGGTGTGAAACAGATAGGAAGCCTACTGCATATCTGTTTGATCTGTATAAGCAAGCAGAAAAATTCTCAAACAAATGAATGCAAGGCTACATTGGATCGTGGCAAAAGGAAGTCTCAGCCAGCGAAACAATTTTTAGACTTGAGCCAGTTTGCAGACCCAGATGCCCTTGGATGAGGGGTGGCCAGGTTCCCTGAGGACGGATCTTGATCAGACATCTAGATGTTTTGCTGTTAGTGTTTCTCCAGGTCTTCCCCAGAGGGACCTACAGCTTTTTTCAAGGGTAACTGTACACTGGGGGAAAGGAAATAATCAGACTTTCTGGGGTTTATTGGATACTGGTTCTGAATTGACACTGATCCCAGGAGATCCTAAGAACACTGTGGCCCTCCAGTTAAAGTAGGGGCTTGTGGAGGACAGGTGATTAGTGGAGTTTTGACTGATATTTGACTCACAGGAGGTCCTGTAGGTCCCTGAACACATCCTGTGATCATTTCTCCAGTTCCAGGATATATAATTGGGATAAATATTCTTAGAAAGTGGCAGAATTCTCACAAGAGTTCTTATACATTCTCATACAAGAGCTCAGATAATGCAGTTACATGACAATGAGAAAATATGTAGAATTATCCCTTAGTAACTTATACCAGTAAGCTTACACTTGCTGCCACTCCCAGCCACCACACACATTTAATACTGTACACAAAGTTATGCTCTTTTCTTTTGGTCATTAACTGATCCCAAAGGTGGTAAGAGAAGAAGTGCTTTAGAGGGGAGAGGGATATTGATGAACAGCTCCCAAAAGGTTAGCTAAGAGAGTTAGTAGGTATCATCTGTACTCTAACCTGGAGCTCCCAACCTGATTCATTATGTTCAAGTAAACAAAGCCTTAAGAGAGAAATAAAGAGAGAAGGGGGATGAAGAGGACGGGGAAAGATAGAAGGAAAGAAGGTGGAGAGACTAATACAATAAAAGTTGTAAATCAAGGCAACATGGAATATTTTACTAAAGACAATTTGAAACATTTGAATTCATTCCTTGCTTAAGTAAAACATTATTAGTATAAACAAACAAACAAACAAAAAAACAAAAAGAAACCCCATCTATTGCCCTTCATTCTAGTCCCACTTCCCAGAGTTCCTCATCCAAGTCTTCCTCCCCCTTGCCTCTAAGAGGGTGCTCCCCATCACCAAGCATCCTCCTGAGGCCTCAAGTCTCTTGAGGGTTAGGCACATCTCCCAATGAGGCCAGATCAGGCAGTCTTTTGCTATATATATACTGGGGGCCTCAGACCATCTCATGTATGCTGCTTGATTGGTGGCTCAGTCACTGGGAACTCCCAGGGGTTGGGTTAGTTGAGTTTGGTGGTCTTCCTTATGGGGTCTCTCTCCCCTTCAGGTTCTTCAATATTTCCCCTAATTCAACCATAGGAGTCCCCAACTTCAGTTTTATGGTTGGGTGTAAGTATCTGCTTCTGTCATGTGCTCCACTGTGTTTATAGAAGCCTTATTTGTAACAGCCAGAAGCTGGACACAACCCAGATGTTCTTCAACTGAAGAATGTTTACAGAAAATGTGATTCATTTACACAATGGAATACTATTCAGCTGTTAAAAATGAGGAGGACATCATGGATTTGGCAGGCAAATGAATGGAACTAGAAAATATCATTTTGAGTGAAGTAACACACACTACAAAGGACATGCATGGTATGTATGCACTGATAAGTGGATATTAGCCAAAAATTACAGAATATCTAGGATACAACCCTCAGACCATAATGAGAGGGAGGGAGGAACATGGGCGGGAGAAGAGAGGGGTAGAGGAAAAGGGGAACAGGATCAGGTATGAAGGGGACAGGAGAGAAACCCAGAAGGCCAGTAGAATGAGTGGAAATATGCACCCTCTGGAGGTGAATAGTGGGGAGACCCTCTAGAAAGTACCAGAGATATGGGAGGTGAGTGACTTTTAGGACTCAATGGGGGTGACCTTAGCCAAATGCCCAACAGTGGGAAGAGGGAATTCAAAGAACCCAGCTCCAGTAGACAGACAGAGCCTCAAGTAGAGAGAGGGTTAACATTCCACAGTCAAAATTTCTGACTCAGAATTATTTCTGTCTAAATGAACTTCAGGGACAAAATTGGAGAACAGACTAAAGGAAAGGTTGTCTCATGACTGGCCCAACTTGGGATCCATCTTATGATGGGACACCAATGCCTGACACTATTACTGATGCTGTGATGTGCGTACAGACAGTAGCCTAGTGTGGCTGTCCTTTTTGAGGCCCTACCAGGTTGCTACACTCTAATGCTCCCAACTTTGTAAATATACTAGGCTCCTGGCAAAGAGATATTAGATTGGTGGACAGAGTAGAGATTGCTATAAAATGACCTTGAAATAGGGAGACTATCCTGAAATATCTATGTTGGACCATTGTCATAATATGAGTCAGTACAAGTGATATGGGGATGTGGGGGGTAGAGCAGACAGGAACCAGAGAGATGGCAATGTCAAAATTAATGCCTTTGAATAATGAGGGGCCAACAGCAAAGGAATGCAGGAGGCCTCAAGTCACTGGCATCAGCTATTATGTGGAGTCTATGGTATTCTACAGGATGGTGTTCTGCATGGGGTACTTCTGACCTCTTAAAACATATGATAATACATCTTTACTGTCCTGGACTGTATTAGCCCCACTTTGTTACAGCAGTAACAAAGATCCTGCCACAGTTCTTATTTGTGGTGGCTTGAATAATAGTGGCCCCCTTTGGCTTGGTGCCAGTTGGTGAAACTATCTGATAAGGTATAGGAAATGTGACTTTGGTAGAGGAGGTATGTCAGTTGGGGTGGGCGTCTTAGTCAGGGTTTGTATCCTTGCACAAAACATCACGATCAAGAAGCAAGTTGGGGAGAAAAGGGTTTATTCAGCTTACACTTCCACATTGCTGTCCATCACCAAAGGAAGTCAGGACAGGAACTCACACAGGGTAGGAACCTGTAGGCAGGAACTGATGCAGAGGCCATGGAGGGGTGCTGCTTACTGGATTTCTTCCCCAGGCTTGCTCAGCTTGCTTTCTTATAGAGACCACCAGCCCAGGGGATGGCACCACCCACAATGGCCTGGGCCCTCCCCCATTGATCACTAATTGAGAAAAATGCCTTACAGTTGGTTTCTCATGGAGGCATTTCCTCAAGAGAGGCTCTGTTCTCTATGAGATCTCCAGTTTGTGTCAAGTTGACACATAAAACAAGCTAGTACAGTGGGCTTCAAGATTCCAAAAGCCCATGCCAATATCTGTTTACTCTTTGTTTTCAACTTACGGATTTTTTTTTTTTTTTTTTTTTTGGTTTTTCGAGACAGGGTTTCTCTGTATAGCCTTGGCTGTCCTGGAACTCACTCGGTAGACCAGGCTGGCCTCGAACTCAGAAATCCGCCTGCCTCTGCCTCCCAAGTGCTGGGATTAAAGGCGTGCACCACCACCGCCCGGCCTCAACTTACGGATCTTAACATAAGTTCTCAGCTACTGCTCCAGTGCCATGCCTGCCTGCCTGCTCCCTGTATAATGGTCATGAATGGATACACTGAAACTGTAAGCCCTCTCCAAATAAACCCTTTCTCCTGTAACTCGCTTGATCATGGTGCATCTTTGCGTCAATAAAAGCATAACTAAGACTCCATTTTTGTACTTTGTTTTTAATCACTTCAAAAATACGAGTAATGATGCTTTCAAGCTGCAGAGTCTTGTAATTTTAAAGAAAGGTATAGCAAATCTCAGGAGTCTGGGAAATCCTTGTGTGTGTGAAATAAAATAGAAAAGGTGGGAAGTGGTTCACATATTGAAGCCATTCCAAGGAGAAGGCGCTGTCCAATCTTCACACTGGGGAATCCCTCCTGCCAGGCCACCAGATGTGTGACTGAGGCTCAGATCCCATGCTGAGTTCCATTCTGAGACTCAATCTGGTCAGAGCAAGAGGCCCACACCTTGTTTCCCTATCAGTATTGCCTAAGATATGCTCAGATCCGGTCTATCTCTGAGCTGCTGGGTTACCACCCACCCCTGAGCCAGTAAGTGGTCCATAATATCGATTCTACACTGAAACCATCTTCAATTTTGTATTTCCTCCTGCCTCATCTTGCAATCTGGACACTGTCACTCTTGGCTGCTCAGAATCTCTACAACTTAAGACAACCTGTTCAATTATTTGCAGCTTCAGCTTTCAATAACAGGGAATGGGCTTACACAAGGGAGTCCAGGCTAATACACTAGATTTAGTTTAAATGGACTGGTCCTTGGTGACCTTGAGCTGAATTACAAGAATAAAAATTGATCTTTCAAGACCTTATAGATGGTTCTAGAAACTTGTGTCCACCAGAAGCAAATTGGAAGCCTTTCAAGGACACCAGCTGGTGATGCTTTCTCCGAGTGTACCCAACCTGTCGTGGCCTCCAGCGATCCAAAGCAAAGGTAGGATGATGGCTCTCCCTACTTAGGCTTAATTCCTGTTAGCTCTCATTGCTTCTGTCACTGCTTTAGGATGCAAAACGTACCCACCAGCCTTTCTCAGCAGTTTCCTTTTGGTGGCTTATCCATCAAAACCTGCTAAAAGGATAAGGTTTCTGGGAACTCTTTTTTAGCAAACATTTCTATTAATTCCCTGGGAATTTTATTCAATGTATTTTGAATGTTTCTGGGAACCACTCATAGGCTCAAAACAACCAACACTAAACTGTTCAGTTGGAGAACTCTCCTAATATGCTTTGTAACCCCAATGACACCACTAAATCTGAGATTTGTGGGTACATTAAAAAATTCTGACATGGGAGATGTCTTGATTTCAGCTGATTTGGCAAAATATATTAATATAAAAATCTGCAGCATTAGAGGCTGGAGATGTAATCTGTGGTACAGCCCCTGCCCCCCAGCATGATGTTCTAGGTTTGGCCTTCCATACTACAAAAATAAAAACAAAAATCAAATGAACAAGTGAAGCAGTAAAGATGACTTCCAGGTATGGTAGCATGCTAGAAGCTGTCTCTACGTGAGCCAATGAAAAATAAAAAAAAATAGTAAAACAAAGCAAAAGTTTCTATTTCACAGAGAAGAAGAGCAACAGAAATCCACCAATTGTGAAAATCAGATAACGAAGCTAAGGAGAGAGCTCTGGCCCTCCGATTCCCTTGTTGGGGGGAGGAAAAGCTTAAGACTCCATCAAAAAGTAAGCCAGGCAATATCATGGGAGAAGGAGAATTAGCTTTTCCCAGGGATGAGCCCAAATCCTGGCTGTAGAAAAGTGAGTCCTGAAACTGTAGAAAGAAAAAATAAAAGGAAGTTCACAGAGAAACCCATTCAGACTGTTGTCTTCTTACTGGATTATTCGTGCATGTGAAGGATATTGACCAGTGAAAGTGTGTACAGTGTCTTTTACCATCTACTTCCAGAAATGAAATTCTACTGATCACATAAGATTAGTCACCTGTGAATGATGATGTTTCAGTCAGCCAGCATTGGAATATATATATGTGTGTGTGTGTGTGTGTGTGTGTGTGTGTGTGTGTACACACAAAATGGTGTCTCACCAAGACTAGGATTAATGGTGCTGAACAACTCTCATTGCCAGTGACATAGACATCATAGTGCTGTGTGCAAGGCATCACTCATTCACTCATGACTTCATGGCTACACTGATGCCATGTTGACAGCAATGACTGTTGCTGGCCTAGGCGACTACTACTATAATGTTTACTGTGAGTTCTGAGAGGACTTCTATAAAAATATACCATGAAACAGCATGATGTGTCATGCTGGTAGGATCCACATATGCCCCATGTTTACTGTGTCTCTTCACTGCATCAGTGGGCAACGTTATGAATGACCTACATGGTCTAGGGTTGAATAAGAAGCTCCTTATATTCACACTGACAAAAATCAACCAACACATCCCTAAGAACATACATTGCTCTTAATTTACAAGTGATTGTACTAAAAGTACACTGGGATACATGGAGATAAATGTCAGGAAAGTGGGTCAACAGAGACCATTGATATAGCTGTCTCCTGAGAGGCTCTGTCAGAGGCTATGTATACAGAGGCAGATGCACACAGCCAAACATCAGACTGAGCACAGAGACCCAAATGGAGGAGTTACAGAAAGGACTGAAGGAGCTAAAGGGGTTTGCAACCGCATAGAAAGAACAACAGTATCAACCAACCAGACCCTTCAGAGCTGCCAGGGACTAAACCACCAACCACAGAGTACACATGGGGGAACCCATGGCTCCAGCTGGATATGTAGCAGAGGACTGCCTTATATGGCATCCATGAGAGGGGAGCCCATTGGTCCTGTGAACTCTTGATGACGCACCATTGGGAAATGCTAGGGTGCTGAGGCAGGAGTGGGTGGGCGGGTGGGGGAGCACCCACATAGAGGCAGGGGTTGGGGAAAAGGATAGGTTTGTGGAGGGGAAACTGGGAAGGGGGATAACATTAGAATCTTAAACAAATAAAATCACCAATAAAAAAAAATGAAAAAAAAAATCCCCTCCCAAAAAAGACCTTGAAACTATGCGTGCCAGTCTATTGCTCCCCAGCAAAAATAAAAACCAGTTCTCTTTTCAGTTATTCTTGGGTATTTTGTCACAGTGAGAAAAAGCTGACTAATACAACTTGTTTCTTGCTTATGGACTAGAAATTTTTTGGAGCTGAATTCCACAAGGGCATTACTACTTAGTAATGCCAAAATCATATAGGTCAGACTGACAATATTATTAAAATCTGGTAAAGCAGAATACTCTGTTTTATAGTATTAGGGCATCCTTTCACAAAAAAGTAGATCTGTTGTGATTCTCTGTGTTTCTGCCTAGGAGCTGTAGAGTACCATGGGTGGTTTTCCCAAGTATATCCAATCATGGCCTTTCTACATGCCTACTTCGCATCTGCTTAATGTTGATTTAAATGATGATTCCTTGAAGGTAGAAATAAACTCTGGTTGGGAAACAAAGTAACCGCACCATTCTTATTCAAACTGCACTTTGCCAGAAAGGAAAGCTATGGGGAAAGGTACACCACATAATTTGTGGATCTTACTGCTCATGTGACATTGACAACAGCAAGTGAGTCAAGGTAAGGGACAGCCTAGACATTTGGCACATGTGACCACACACACAGACTGTGCTAGGCCTAATCTTGGATGCTGCATGGAAAACTTGTTAACCTCACTTCTGACTTTTATCCCTTCCCCATTGCTTTGAGAAATGCCTTCTCTTTCTGGCCACTCCATCCATCCAACTAATGAGCCACGCAGAGATGCATGCCCACTGGGGTAGGATCCTTATGATTTTATAGTCAAACTATTTTAAGTGTTTTAAAGTCCAGGGCTGGAGCTAGGCAGATAGCTCACATGAAAGGTACCTAGTGGGCATGCCTGGACACCAAGTATAATCTTCAGATCCTATGCAAATGTAGAAGGAAAGCACCAATTCTCCAAGGTTTTCCTCTGAACTCCACAAGACCGTTCACTGCCGCATGCATTGCCCCCACACACTGCATAGCAATGGCTTTCTTCCCATGAAGCATGAACACTCCTTCACTTCAGGGAAGGGACAACACATTACTGTTCAAAGCTTAGTTCTAATGATGAATACAGACAGACTCATGGAGTGAGGTCTCTTCTGCGCCCACCTCCTTCAATATGGTATTTCCATTTGTCCTCCTCACAGCTCTGGGCTTTGAAAGTAAACTGCGAAGCAAAACCTCCCTTTGCTTTTCCTCCAGAGACATTGCTCTTAGGAAGAAACATCCAGCTTATCCCGTTAGGCTGGTACCCAAATCTCAAATGGAACCACTTTGGAGGCATTTAAAATATGTGGTGCAGGACAAATGTGCTGTTAATTCAAAACCCGACGTAAGAACTTTTAGGATAATAATCTGTTGATGAATCCCACTGAAATATTCCATGTTGACGGTGTCACCACACAAAACTACCAACTTAAGATTTTGAGTGTACTGTTTCTTAAGAGAATCTTTTATTGAAAATAAAGAACATACTCGGAGGTCTCCATTGGGCCCCTCCCCTCAGAGCTCAGGGAATCACTATGGAAGAGAGGGAGGAAAGACTGTAGGAGTCAGAGGAGATGGAGGACATCAAGGAAACATGGCCCTCAGAATCACCAAGTGAGTGCATGTGGACTCGCAGCGATGGAGATGCAAGCACAGGGCATGCAGGGGTCTGCACCAGGTCCCCGACATATATGCTATGCCTGTTAGCTTGGTGTTTTGTGGGACTCCTAACAGTAAGAGCAGGCGTCTGTCTGCATCTTTTGCCTACTCTTGGGACTCTTGTCCTCCTATTGGGTTGCCATGTCCAGCCTCAATACGAGGGCTTTTGCCTTGTCTTACTGTATCTTGTTTTGTAGTGTTTGCTTATTGTCACTTGCAGGCCTACTCCTTTCTGAAGGGAAACAGGGGGAGTGGATCTATGGGAGACAGAATGTGGAGGAAAGCCAGGAGGAATGGAGGGAGGGATGTATTATATGAGAAAATATTCTTTTCAATTAAAAATAAAACTAAAAGTAAAGAGCAATTAAACCCATATGAGACAGGGAGGATTAATAATTTTCATTTCTAATGGAAGAAACATCTTTTAGATTATTGACTAAAGTGGAAAACTTAAGACACCAAAGTCCTCTGCCTACTCCTTCCCAAAGTAAAACTTCCGAAAGCTCTGGCAGGAGTTTCATGCTTATTTCCATCAGAATGGAATTTTAATTCAGCAATCAGAAGCTTTTCATAAGCTTAGTTTTCAAAAGTAAAGTTCCCAGAACACTTTTCAACAGAAAGACAGCTACGCGTTCTGTGTGGGTGCATCTCTGACGCTGTTCGCAGGTGTTGACACACACGGTTACATGGTCTGCACGGGGAGTGCTATTTCTGCTCACCAAGGCTTTTCCTTGTTTCAGTCCTCCACACTTAAGCTCTAAACAACAAATCTTCTAGGGGAGTTTTCCGTTCCCTGTAGATTATTTTCTAAGGCTGAGACACCGGACTTCACAGACAGCCTTTCTTCTTTGTCATTCATTCAAAATGTCACTCTTGTTTAAAATGTGTAGACTCTGGTTCAAAGCCTTTGAGGAAGTTCTACCCTCCTTCCCTCCCTCCCTCCCTTATTTTATTTTTTATTAGTACAGTTCTCCAAACTTTTTTGACACTAGAATCATTTGGGAATATTTACAACCAACTCATGCTCAGAATCAAGCCCAAGCCAATCTCTAAATATCCTGATTTTACTGATCTGGACAGGGACCCAGAGACTGTTGTGAAACCCTCATTGGAAACTTGTACTTAAGACATTCACAAAGAACTTTCAATGAAGGTCATACTTTTAATAATGCCATATAATTTTTGTCTATATGAATTGACAAGTCTGAAAGGGCATACCATCTGTATCGTGCATTTGAAAATTATTGTTATGAATGGGAGAATTCTCCAGATCATAGAGACTTAGTCTATCAATGGTCAGCTATTGATATTTAAGCAACCCTACTTCAAATCTTCCCATTAAATGTTACATATGTTCATATCTTGAAAAAATAGTTTTATTCCCTCTGTACTTTTGTAAGATGGATTATAATCTGAACACACCTCCTGTGCACCTTAAATCATCTCTCCGTTACTCACAGTATCTAAAACAATGTGAGTGTACTGTAAACAACTGTTGTATTGATTATGGAATGTTGTTAAGTGGAAATGTCTTTTTTTTTTTTTTTTTTTTTTGGTAAGTTAATTTTGGTCTTTAGTTAGTTGTGGATACAGAGGCCATACTGCATAAAAAACATGATTTAACCTTGTTATTTCCTTCATATGATCAGTGTCATGTCAATGTCTCTGACTATATTATCTTATGTTCCTTCATATGACCTGTGTCAATGTCTCGGACTATATTAGTCTGTTTGTGTGTGTGTGTGTGTGTGTGGGTGAGTGTGTGGGTGTGATATTTAGGCACATCCACTAATTAGTGTGAGAGTTCTCAAGGTCTTGGGAGGTAATGATACTTGATGTCCTGATTCCATGATTATTTCTTAGTGTCTTGGAATGACTTCATGCACTGATTTTCCTTTGCTTTTGCCCTTCCTGCCTCAACCACAATGACGTCAGTATTGATTATGCTGAAATGACTTAATATACCTTGGGAAGAACATGGAGACTGAAGAAACAGATAATTATGCATATCAAATCAAGGACCATCAATGATGCATATACTTCTGCAGGCTCTCTGTGGAAATAGATGTCTGCTCTACATGACAAGGAACACAGATGTTGCCAGTTTTCCTAGTGGGGTTTTGCTCTAATTTCTCTCTTCCTTCATGTTGTATTAAGGACAGTTTAAGCTGGCAGGATTTTATGGCTAGATAAGTAGGGTATGAGTATATATATTGAAAATCTACATGACTTAGAAAGTCAGTTGGAATAAAAGAGTAGGTAGAATGGACACGGGAGATGCTTGTGTGCAGTACTCCATGAGCATACACTCATCCTCAGTGAGTCTCTTCGACGTGTCTGTGTGCTGCATTCCATGCGCATACACTCATCTTCAGGGAGTCTGTGTGCATGACCGAGAGGTCAGGAAAAAAATTCAAATGCATGATCCAAATATGAAGAGTATCAGAAATGAACCACAGAAACTAGGTGAGCTCCAGCACTGACACTCCATAAATGGTAGGGCATCACAATGTTTCCAACTTGAGGTGATAGGGGTAATAAAAGAAATAATACCAGATACAACTGTGGCATCAAGAACTTGCTTGCCCAAGAGCATTATGGTAATATTTTCTATGTCACAATGTCTCACTGTAAACTTCTATCAAATAAGAATGTCTAATTTTAGCAGAGAATACCCCCAATGTGACATATTTCATTCTAATACCCAGGTTTACCTCTTACTCCCAAACAGTGTAGAAGTGAGCAATCTAGAGTGAGTAGGTAAATTGAAGAATCCAATGTGAAAAAAGTATGATGTGTGGATTTATTGAAGGTGTTCCTTTTTGATTTTCATTTGGGGCTCATGGTCTGTGTTAAACATATTTAAATTTTGTGTTATTTGATTAATAGATAATAATACTATATCATTAATATAGTTTTAATGGTAATACACAGTATTGAGAGGATTAAGTATTACACAAAAATATATGTTTGTGTCATTTAAAAAAAGTTTATATATTTATTTTATACATGTGAGTACACTGTAGCTCTCTTCAGACACACAAGAAGAGGGCGTCGGATCCCATTACAGATTGTTGTGAGTCACCACGTGGTTGCTGGAAATTGAACTCTGGTCCTCTGGAAGAGCAGTCAGTGCTCTAACCGCTGAACCATCTCTCCAGCCCTATTTGTGTCATCTTAAGGCATAATTATTTGCCTAATTAGAGTGAGTAAAACTGTTTCTGAAGATTTCTCACCTCTAAGCTGCCACAAGAGAACTCCTTTTATAATACTTAGAAGAATCCATCAGAAATCCATAAGGAGAGTACGGAGATGGTTTGTGCAACAAATTGCCTGCCCCAAAGCATGAGGACCTGTGTTCGTTTGCCAGTTGATACTGAATACATAATTGTGGTTTGATTTGCATCTCCCTGGTAACTAATGATACTGACTGTCTTGTCTTGAATGTATAGGCCACTTGTCAACATGTTTGGGAGAAGCAAGTCCTCCAATTTTTAAGTTTTATCATTGAAGTTTAACAGTTTCTAGTCTTCATATTGTTAATGTAAATATAAACCAGACAAACAATTTTCAAAACTCTCTACCAGTTTGTGATTTGGTTTTTTAAAAGTTAATTGATGGTGTCAACTGATGCACAAATTTTCCAATTTTAACTATTGGTTGAGAGGAGTTGCTACTCTCGTGTTTGGTGTGGTGTGCAAAAAAATACTTTGCAGAATTCAGTGTCGTGCTTTACCAGTATTTTTCTTTTAATAGTGTTGGTTGCTACTTTTTGTCTTTTAAAAAATTCATTTATTAAAAAAAATAGATTATTTCTTAACACATTATATCCTGACTACAGTTTCTCTTACCTCTACACCTCCCAGCTAATCCCTGCTTCCCCTCTTCTCTGGATCCACTTCCTCTATGTCTCTAACTAGAAAAGAACAGGCTTCTAAGAGATAAGGACTAAACATCTGTCAATAAGGGACACCTTCGATTCCATCCAGTTTATTCGTGTTTACGGGTGCTCACATTCCTGCAGTATGAGCTTCATGATCTCTACAGATCAATCGGTATGTTCTGCACTCTCATTTCTCATTTCAGTAATTTGAGATTCCTTCTTATTCATGATAAGGATAGGTTTGGGGCAATTTTTCTGATTTTTTTTTGGCATCAACCATATTTTAGAGTCACACATTTGTCAGTCTTTTTCTGCTCTCTATTCTACCATTTTTTATTATGTTTATTTTTTTTACAGTCCATTCATTGCCCCCTTCCACATTCGCCCTCATACAGTTTTTTTTTTTGTCTGATTCCTCCTCCTCTCATCTTCAAAAGGATGCCTCCTCCAGGCCTCTCCATTCCCTGTGGCCTCAAGTTTCTCAACGGTTAGTTGCTCCTTCTCTCACTGAGGCCAGACCAGGTAGTCATTTGCTGTATATGTGTCAGGGGTCTCAGACCAGCTCATGCATGCTGCCTGGTTCTACTCAAAGTTCTAGCTAGAGCAATAAGACAACAAAAGGAGATTGAGGGGATACAAATCGGCAAAGAAGAAATCAAGTTATTACTATTTGCAGATGATAACGATAGTATACATAAGCAACCCCAAAATTTCTACCAAAGGACTTCTACAATAACTCCAGCAAAGTGGCCGGATATAAAACTAACTCAAATAAATCAGTATCCTTCCTTTATACAAATGATAAACAGGCTGAGAAAGAAATTAGGGAAACAACCCCCTTCACAGTAGCCACAGATAATATAAAATATCTTGGGGTAACTCTGACCAAACAAATGAAAGAACTGTATGACAAAAATGTCAAGTTTCTGAAGAACGAAATTAAAGAAGACCTCAGAAAATGGAGAGATCTCCCAATGCTTATGGATTGGTAGAATTAACATAATAAAAATTGCCATCCTACCAAAAGCAATCTACAGATTCAGTGCAATCCCCAACAAAATTCCAACACAATTCTTCAAAGACATGGAAAGAGCAATTTTCAGTTTCATATGGGAAAACAAAAAACCCAGGATAGCAAAAATAATTCTTAACAATAAAAGAACTTCTGGGGGAATCACCATCCCTGACATCAAGCTGTACTACAGAGCAATAGTGATACAAACCACGTGGTATTGGTACAGAGACAGACAGGTTGATCCATGGAATAGAGTTGAAGAAAACCCAGATATAAACCCACACACTTACAGACGCATGATCTATGACAAAGAAGCCAAAAATATACAATGAGAAAAAAAAGGATCTTCAAGAAATGGTTCATTTATTGAAGACTGGTAGTCTGTCTGTAGACAAATAGATTCATATTTGTAACCTTGCACAAACCTCAAGTTCAAGTGAATCAAGGACCTCAACACAAAACCAGATACACTGAATCTAATAGAATAGAAAGTGGGGAAGAGCCTCTATTTAACCAATTTATGTGAAAAAAGTATCTTCATTTGGTTTTTTCTCTTTCTTTCTCTCTCTCTCTCTGTCTCTCTTTCTTTCTTTCTTTCTTTCTTTCTTTCTTTCTTTCTTTCTTTCTTTCTTTCTTTCTTTCTTTCTGAGTCTGTTGATTTTTCCCAACCATTGCCTTGGTCCAGGTCAGGAAGCTCTTGATCTCGCACGACCCTCTTGTTAAATACAAGCCTTCTAGCCATTTATTCCATCACAGTAATGGTTTATCTGCAGTTTCTATCTGTGTCCTCTTCACTTTCACCCAGCTCAGCATATTTTTTTATTTCCCTTTTGATTTATTTATCAACCCATTAATTATTTATAGAGCCTTGGTATAGTTTCCATGTATTTGTGAATTACCAAGTGTCACTCCACCTTTATTTCTAGTTTTAGCCCACACATGGGGAGCACAGGACACTCTCTGCATTCTTTCTCCATTTAAAGTTACTGAAGTTTGCTTTGTGGCTGAGCACACAGTTGGTTCTAGAAGAATTTCATTACTAGTCACCCAAGACAGCCAGCAAGCACAACAGCAATGCCTCAACCTCCACTGAGTGAACACAACTCTCAGTGGACAATAGATAAAAAAATGATGTCTACTTGATCATAACAAGCATCACACTAACAAAAATAACTTCATTAGTAATATATAACTAGCCTATATGCTCTCTGGACAATATAGCAGGCTTTGATCATGGCTATCCAGGTCCAAAATATTCCTCTGATAATTTAAGACCAAGAAACTGGTATGATGGAAACAAAATAATGCCTAAAATTTATTACAAAAATCTCATGAAGATTTTGCCCCCAATATAAAAACTATCTAATGTAGAAAACTGGTGAATTAATATAATAAAACACTATAATCAATTTCTATTTGCTGGGCTTTGGAGTAATGATCGTGAATAGACTTAATGATTGTGTTAAAACGTATTTATGGATATTAGATTCTTAATTATTTTTATTGCAATATCTGGTCCCTGTATATCTCTAGTGCTCAGTGTGCCCACAGATCCCGAGTTACGCTGGCCACTTTAAGAATGTTCTCACTTCTGCTCAGGGTTTCTCATATCCAGGAACACTCTTGCCTCAGACATCCTTATGAAGAATTTTCTCACTTCCTCTGAGCCTTTGCCCAAATGTCTTCTCTACTACCACAGCCTGGCTCTGTTTTTCTCCTTGACTTTAATACTTTAGAATCCTCTCACCAAAATAGTACGGGGATTTTCCCTTTCAGTACAGGCATTTTTTATTGCTCTCCATGCAGTTGATTCAGAGGTTTGTGAGACATGGGTACATCCTGATGGATACCATCATGATTCAGCAATGCAGAAGCTTCTACAGGGAAGACATGGAATTTCCATGTTTTCCTTCCAGAGTTCTTAAATTTTTATTTATAACTAATTTTGGAAAATAGAAAATAATTTTCTGCATGCATATATGCACACATGCTGGGTGCATGTGTGTGTGTGTGTGTGTGTGTGTGTGTGTGTGTGTGTGTGTGTGTGTGTTTGTGTGTGAGACTCTACACATCAGTGGGCTTCGTTTCTTTCCTTATCATTTTTGGATGTCATAGTTACTTTGAACCCAAGGTGTATTAGTGCATTTTCTTAAAGTAAGAATAGTTTGTGTAGGCTTTATGTGTGGGAAGATATATGTCATATGTTCAGTGAAAGATGTCTAATGGATTAGTATATGAGCCATAAAATATTCCTTTTCTACATTAAAGGAACTTTCCAGAAACGACCTCATATAACAGGTTTGTTACATTTATCCTCTTTGGGCCATTTAGTGGTAATTATTTTGTGGGCCGTTATCACTATTATTTTAACTCAGAGTTTCCAGTGACAGAACTGAGCAGATAAACTGCTCTTGCTGTATGCATTTGGTTGTGTGACTTAGTTGCTCAGCCAGTGGTTGTGAAGTTGTTTTCTTCATAGACTTTCAGTCTTTGAACACAGACCATTCACTGCTACTTTCTTCTGCTAGAGCTTAGAAACATCTCCCCCTTGAACTAAAGGAGTGGCTTCAAGGGCTCTATGACCACCCGTCTCTTTTCCCATACTTTCTTTGTCTTCCCAACCATAAGAAGAAGCTTTCTTTCAAATTCCCTCATCTAAGTCTTGCTGTCCCACCAGAGACTCATTTAATCAAGTTCCCTCCCCATAATCTCATTAAACATTAAAGGCAAACTCAAGAACTCTGGAGGTAATCCTACAGCCAATGCCCACATGACCTTTGCTTCCCATTCTTATCTGGTTTTGGGCCCATTTATTACCCAGAAATATCCATTGGTCTTTCTTAGAAATTGCTTCCTCTCTTCACCTCCCCCTCTGTGACAAAGGCCCATATAAACTTCAAGTTTTTTGGCTCATCAAGTTCTATCCTTTTTCATACGATGTTTCTATGAAGGTAATAACTTGCATATCTTTCCCATGCTAGCCTGTCTATTGCCAGTTTGTTTTAGCCGTTTGTAAGCACATGGAGAAGGACAGCAAGGGAAATCCGAGGATCCAGCTTCAAGGTGAGAAATGCAGAGCTGGATGTAGGTCCTTAATGCATTCTAGCAGCTGTACAAGTACTGCAACTCACTTAAAAGTCTTCTTCCATGAAAGGGAGAGCTTATTATTGAGCTGTTGACATGTATGAAAGTGCATCATAAATGGAGTTATCTAAATATCTGTGAAGTTCTATTTTTGCCACATTTGGTGAAGAAAAAAGAATAAGAAGAAAGTTAGCATTGACATCCATTCTCATTGGCCAACTTCCTTGCCTTGGGCATTGAAGCTACATCAAGTAATTCATGTTTTCCCACCTCCCAGACACTTGAATATTTAGAAGTAAAGTAAGTCTTACTTTCTCCAATGGGAAAGATTGTGCAGGTTTTATAAAATAAAATGTTGGTTAAACTTGGCTCTAGTAATAAAATGTATGAGTAAAACTCAGACATAACTAAAGATAGAACAAACTATTTTATCTGTCTACATCTCTCCACAAACCCACGGGTTCTGATATATTCAACTATGACAGTGACTGAAATGTGTTGAATATCTTAAATATTGCTGAGAGGATGTGAAATGATTTGCTATTTCTTTTCTATAAAATTTGCCAGTTTAACAATAACTTAAAGATTCATGGAACTCAGTACATCAACCCGGTATCTTAAGCTCATTAATTTTGTATACTTTACTATTTATCATATTTAATTTTATTGGTATTATTTCATCTTATATCTTGAAAAACCCGAGTTTTATGCATGGCTGTTTCTTTTAGCCAAAGGTCCCATTTATTTACTAAACTGTCATTGTGTCTTAATGTTCTGAGTTTCTTTTCAGTTACATCAAAATAGTAAATTGAGTTTTTAAAAAATACTTTTTAAAATACTTTTTTTATAGGCCAGACTTTATCCATCTCCCTCCTGTTTGCCCTCAACTGCTCCCCATCCCATACCTCCTCCCCCTCCCTGCTTCCAAGAGGATGTCCCACACCCACCTCACCAGGCCTCCCCACTCCTGGGGCCTGAAGTCTCTTGAGGGTTAGGAGTATATATGGCGTAGTAGCTACTGGTGCCTATTTAGCTTAACACATATTTCAGATTTGTAATGATGAAAAACTTCTTAATATTATGTAAGTAGATTTTAAGATTAAGAAAAAAAAGTATGAGTTTTTCCAAGCTTTCAAAGCACCAACTAATTAAGATTTAAGCAATCAGAAGCTCGAGTGGCAATTATTTATTCATTCAATCTAACAAGTATTTACTGGAGACAAGGGCAGCGCCATTTCTAGTCTTGGAGAAAATGTCAATGAACAAAATATCGTGTGTGTGTGTGTGTGTGTGTGTTTGTGTGTGTGTGTGTGTGAGAGAGAGAGAGAGAGAGGTGTTGAGTTCCCACAGTTCCACACTGACCTCTCTCTTTCTGTCCCATATTCTCATACTTGTTTATAAAGACAAATGGACAATAACCCCTCAATCATTGGCAAGACCTAATCATCAATGGCTGTACCATGTACTTGTGGATTTTGCAGTATC
Source organism: Arvicanthis niloticus (assembly GCF_011762505.2). Classification (NCBI taxonomy): domain Eukaryota; kingdom Metazoa; phylum Chordata; class Mammalia; order Rodentia; family Muridae; genus Arvicanthis; species Arvicanthis niloticus. Next base: position 47,339,694 of record NC_047678.1, read on the forward strand.
ACATACAGAGAACTGATACGAAACACTTTGATGCCTGATTATGCCTAAAGGGTTTTTAGAAAAATGTATGCCACTTTTAACCTATCCCTCTAATTTTTTTCACAAGTTCATTTTCCTCTTTCTTTGTATTCTTAAGAGAAATCAAAACAGTATTTTTACCCTGAAAATTGTATTTGGTTATATCTTGAGGTTATATCTTGACAATTGTCACTGCTAATTTTAGAATGAACTATCAGCCTAAATTCTTTTTTCCTTTAATATTTTATCAGCTGACATTCCAATCAAGTCTTACAAGTTGAATAATAACATTTAATATATAGGTTTATGTGTATATGAAACAGGATCTGATTCTGTAGTGTAGATTAGCCTAGAATTTGTTATGTACCTCAAAGTGAGCTTCGACTTGCAGCAATTTTCTTCCTCAGCTTCCCGAGTGCTGTGATTCCGTCACTGAGCCAGTATATTAGTTACCTGTCCCATTGCTGGAACAGATAATACTACGAAGTGACTTAAAGATGTAAAGGTTTGTGTATGAGGACATGGCAGCGGGGTTTAGGCAGCTGGTCATATTTTATCTGTTGCCATGGAGCAGAGGGTATTGAATGCTAATGGACATTCTACTTTTTCCTTTCAACTGAGACCAGGACACTGCCTCCCCCAAACATAGCACCCATAAATGATTCTGTCTACAGTCAACGTGAGTCTCCTTCTTCAATTAACTTAATATAGATAATCCCTCAAATGCATCTCCAGAAGCTTGTGTCCCAAGTGAGACGAGATCCTGACAAATTAACAAATCACTGTTAACCATCATAGCCAGCATGACCAAGTATTTATGAATATTTATGGCTAAGTGGATTTTGTAAAGGCAGCTTTTGTTATGTAAATATAAAAGTCAGAGATACATCAGAGTCTTACAACTGTGGGTTTTTCAATTAATTTGCCTTCAAATTCCTTAAAGTTTGGACCACCCAAATGACTTGTTTTGGCATTGCTCACATGGTCACAATCAGCCCGCTCTTCTGTTTACCACAATGCTTCTCTCTTGCTTTCCATGTCACTAGTTAAAGAGAGGAGAGCCATTTATCAGCAGGGTATGGGTCTGAATTTTTCACAGGGAGCATCATGATTGGGAAGTGGTGCTGCTTTGTTGAAGTGGGGTGTGTAGCCTTGTTGTAGTGTGTCACTGGGGATGAGCTTTGAGGTTTAAAGTCCCCAGCCAGGCCCAGTGTCACTCTCTCTTTCTGCTGTCTGCCAGTCTATATATAAAACTTTCATCTACCTCCCCAGCAACATGTCTGGCCTGCATGCTGCCATGCTTCCTACCATGATGATGACGGACTAAACCTCTAAAGTCTAAGTCAGCTCCAATTAAATGTTTTTCTTCATAAGATTTGCTGTGGTTATTGCATCTCTTTGCAGTCATAGAAAACACCAACTAAGACAATAGATTTTATATTCAGTTGCTATACTTATAATACTGTGTATCATATCAAAGATTTTCTTTGAGTAAAACACATGAAATAAGGTGGTTTAGCTGAACACAGTGGCTCACATCTGCAATTGCAACATGCAAGAAGCTGCAAGCCTGTGGAGACAGTGATGCCAAGTCCACGTAATAAAAAATTGTATTTTATGTGATGAGCTCTAAGAAATCATTCCATTTTGTTATAAGTACTGTATCATTACAAAGCTTCTGCAACTTTACACCAGCATTTCAGAGGGAGTAAGATGTGATGCCACATGGTTGTTATCCCACTTGGGGAAACTGAGGCAGAGGAATTATAAATCAGATATCAGTCTTACAAAAAGCAATACCTAAAGATAAAAGCAAAAATCAATGCAAATGTACAGTATTCTTCTCTGCTGTATGATATGTTTTCATAAAATAAATAAATAAACAAGCAAATAAAATAAGACAGGCCATGCTTTTTACCCCAGCACTCTAGAAGCAGAGGCAGGCTGAGCTCTGTAAGTTTGATGCCAGCCTGGTTTACTTACTGATCTCTAAGTCAACTTAGACCTACATATTGTACACTGTTTCAAACAACAACAAAATAAACAAGTCTTTGTACTAATACAATGATTCTTGAGCACATGGACAGGATGGACAGGTACCCAATGATGACTAACTCATAAATCCATCCTTATGGTGAGGAAGGTAGATATGTCTGACAGTGAGGCCATCTTACCGATGCTCCTATTTTCCTTCCAACTTCACTGAGCAACACATCTGGGGCAGGTTCTGCACCAACAGCATTCCATTGAGGAGTGTGAAGACTGAAACACCCAGGATCTTGAAGGAAGTATTTGACTTGAATGTGTTAACAAATCTTTATATCCATCAAGGCAGCTTTGCTTAGTTTCTTTATGTAAGAGAAGGGTTTTCTTCTTATGCAAGCAACAACTGGGATCTCCTGGGAGTAAAAAGAGAAGGAACAACAAGCATGTTCCCCTGTGCTTTGGCAGCAATCTTGTGGCTCAGAGTTCATGTGCTTGCAGATGGGAGCCTGGTATGGTTGTCCTTTGAGAGGCTCTGCCAGCATCTGACTAAAACAGACACAGATACTCACAGCCGATCATTGGACTGAGCCCGGAGACCCCAAAAGAAGCATTAGGAGAAGGGCTAAAGGAGCTGAAGGGGATTGTGACCCCATAGGAAGAACAACAGCATCAATTAACTGGACCCCTCAGAGCTCCCAGGGATTAAACCACCAACCAGAGTATACATGGGCCAGTCCATGGCTCCCACTGCATATGTAGCAGAGGATTGCCTCATCTGGCATCAGTAGGAGGGGAGGTCCTTGGTCCTGTGGCAGCTTGATGCCCCAGAGAAGGGGGATACTAGAGGAGTGGGTGGGTGGGTGGGGCTACCCACTTAGAGGCAAAGGGCAGAGGGATGGCGTGGTGGGTTTGTGGAAGGGAAGCCAGAAAGGGGATAACATGTGAAATGTAACAAACAAAATAATTAATAAATTAAAAAGTATGGTGGTTGCCAACAAAAAATATGTCATTTTTGTTAGCAAACACCATAATGAATGGTCTAGATGATCTTGTCTAAATTTTGTCATCTGGTAACACTTCCGTCTCAAAAACACAGATCTGTTTGTTCAATGTGTGAAATCCAGCTACACAGGACCTAGTAAGCTTGTTCTGACAGACAGAATAAACAAGCTATAGAGATGGACATGGGTTTAGTGTTTGTGTAGTTGTCGAAAGGAATTAATGAAATATTAGGATGCAGAAAGGATAGTGTGTACCCAATGAAGAGCAAAGAGCAATAACTGTCCGGGCACCTGAGTCTCTGATGTAATGTGATGATCTTTGAGTCAGTTCTCAAATAGACATTGATAAGTTAAAATATGTTTGGAGTAAAATAGATATGTTCCTAAAAGCCTGAGACATGAGAGATGAAAAGAAGAGGGCTACCATATTGTTAGAGATCGAGAATTTGGGGGAAATCCACCAAGAAAACCAAGTTCGAGCGAATGGAAGTGTCTTTATTCAAAAAGCTGATTTATCAGGGAGACAGCTGGGTTTGGATTCCAAACCCTGTTAGCGGGAGGCAGGATAGAGCAACTTTTTAAGGCAAACAAACCCCACAAATTATGTAGGGGCAGGGGTAGGCCAATCAATCGGTACATGCATGCTGTATATTTCCACCTGTATGTCACACCTGGCACCTTAAGTTGGTTACTACCTGTCCAATACCTCAGATGGCTTTCCTGATAACTAATGCTGGATCAAAACCAGCCAACTAGACCCTCCTTAGCAGCTCCTGGGTTTCAGTTTTGACTGGGTGCTAAACAACAAAGCAGGGAATTAAGGTGGCCACCTAGTAATCACCAAAGAACAAGAAAAGGACGGCAACATCCTTTAAATGACTGAGGTGCTCCATGCTACTCTGTAATTGGTAGCTGATACATGGACTAATGCATATGTATATTAAAATTTATCATATACAAATTCTGAGTTAACTGCTCTAGGTCCTGGGGATGTGTCTGTGCTTTTAAATGTTTATAGGAGGCCTGGGGTTGTTTGATTTCCTATAATTTACAGCTCTTGAAGAAAGAGATAAAATGAAAGAGGAACACACACACACACACACACACACACACACACACACACACACGGTAAAGTGATTTAAATACAGAATGCGCTAAACCCAACTTAAACATCTATTCACTTGCTGTCCAATGCACCATCGGCCTGAGAATGAGCAATGAAGCTCTGTTCTGGTCATCAGTCTTACTGGAATTTAATTCACACAGAAGATTTCATGTTTAGCATACATTTCCATCCGCGAGGACTAACTAATGATCTAAGGAAACTTGTTGAGTTCTTCTGTGACTGCTGAAGTCTGCATTCAATAGATTCTGATCACACTTCCCCTCCCCCAACTACTCATCCCACACCCTTCCCATCTTCCCACCCAGGTATGCACCCTTCCTATCACTCTCTCTCTATGTAGAAAACAAAGAGGGAAGCACACACACACACACACACACACACACACACACACACACACACACACACACCACAAAAAACTCACACAGAAAACTACCATAAAATCACTAACTTACAAACTATTACATACAAGCAAGACTAGTAAAACAGAAAAAAAAAATCAAAGAGAGCAGTATGAGACAAAAAGACTGTAAGAATTCCACTGAATTTGTTTTGTATTAGCCATCTATTGCTGAGGGTGGGACCTGCCCTTAGGTGCTGTGAGGTATCTGCTCTCTCTGCTTTTGTTATCACAAAAGGCAAGCGACAACCACTTCAGATCTTGCTATTTTTATTAGTAAATACTTGTAAGAATCACCCCAGATATCTTCAGCTATCAACTTGACACAACTTAAGAGTTTCTTAGGAATGAGGAAACTCTGCTGAGGAGTTATCAAAATAAGATCAGTCTATGGACAAGTCTCAGGGCTTGCCCACTGTGGGCGGCCCTATTCCTAGGCAAGATGACCTGGGCTGAATAAGAAGTTAGCAGAACACAAGTCTGGGAGTCAGCAAGTAAGCCAGATTCCTTTATGGTTTCTGACTCAGATCCTACCTTGATTTCCTGTCCTGATTTCACTCAATTGTGGATTGTGACCTGGAAGTTTAAGCCAATAAACCCTTTTCTCCCCATGTTTACTGTGGTTATGGTGTTTTTCACAGTAGAAAGGAAAATAGAACCAGTACTGAGTACATACTTTCTAAAAATTAATGGATAGGTAAGGAATAAGGAGAAGCACTTGTCATTAAAAATGACTTCAGGGGAAATATATTTTATAGGTACAGCTTAAAGAATCTGAGTATCAGAACTGAAAATTTTAAAAGTGATTTTTCACTGAGCTAGTCATAAAATCGAATTACCCACCCTCCTTTCTAGGCTGGCAAGAGACAATGGCTGAGTGGGAAGTGTGCAGTTGAAAGGGACACCATGACAGAAGGCAGGTGGCTTCTGCTAAGTGCTTCCTGGTCACTGCAGGCCTGAAGTTCAGTCTGTCATGACATCTTTTATAATTCAGTAACGTTTGCCAGAGTAGGAGTGCTGCCTAAGAACCCAAGGGTGCCAATCAACATTACAAATTAAAATCCAAGAGAACTGGAACACAGGAGTGGTCACAAGCTTGAGCTGACAATCAGCAATCAACAGGCGTACAGGGTTCCAGGTGACCAGGGATGGCTTGTGTTTTAATGTGAGTGCTGTAAGCAGAAAGTCATCGTGATCCTATAACAACATCAACAGGGAAAACAAAACACGCACGTCTTCTACTTTATGAACTCTTTTCAATCTTTAATAAACTTTGTAGAAGCAGGATGCAAATTCTCCTCCGGGGAGTGATCGGGATGTTTTGTGTTTCTGTTAAAAGGAGAATGAACACTTGACAGTAAGAGCCGGAATGCAGATTACGTTATTAAAATTTAAAGTCAAATGCTCAGTAAACAGAGGAACAGACACAGGAATGGGGTTTCATTTCAGAACAACTATTGCCTGTTAAGCTAATATGCTGGACATTGAAATTAAATGGGCTCTGACCAGAGCATTGGTGGCATATATGATGACATCAGGGTCAGAGAACACAAAGGCTACTGTTCTCAGTCCTCTGGGAGATAATGTAAGCGAACACAAAATTCTCCTGTAGTAGCTGTTGAAACTCACTGTACATTGAGAAGGTGGGGTGAGAAGGGTCTCTGTACCAGTCAGCACAGAGTACAGGCACTGATGCAGCTTTACTGAGGAAAGGGTAGCCTTATAAAATAATGGATTCTTCTCTCTCTCTCTCTCTCTCTCTCTCTCTCTCTCTCTCTCTCTCTCTCTCTTTGGCTTGGTATCATGTATACAGGTATGGTTTTGTTTAATTATGAAAGACTAATACTTTCTTGATTAGACATTCACCCAAGCACACTATTTGATTTGTCACAACAAAAATAGTTGAATGGCCTGAAGATCAGTTTTCTAAATTCCCGTTCTTGCCAGGTATGATAATGTGTGTGTGCACACTCACATGTTTTACACATTACGTGGTCATTTCACATTTACTGCTAAAGGGGACTCAGTTTTTAGACCAGGAAGTGATACTTGAAACTACTAAGAGCAGTTGATGTGATATATAAAAATCTGTCCTATTAGGCCCCGATGAGTCAGCTACACCACCCACTCTAAGGCTCGGGAAAGCTGCAGAAGAGGAAATTGGAAGTACGTAAAAGCTGACTGATAGGCTGGAAGGTTGTGAAAAGCTGTTCCCTAATTTGCTAGGACTTAATTCCCATCAAACTGCCTTATGCCCACATACTGCCAGCTCCACAATCAGTGGATTCTCTGAGGGTACAAGGACCTCCTCTTCCTCTTCCTCTTCTTCCTCTTCCTCCTCCCCTCTTCCTCCTCCTCCTTCTCTTCTTACTCTTCTTCTTTTAAAATTATTTTAGTTATTTACATTCCAAATATTGCCCCAGTTCCTGGTTCCCCCTCTGCAAGTTATTCACCCCATCCTCCATCCCCTTTGATTCTGAGAGGGTGTAACCCCACCCACTCACCACTCCCATGACATCCCTCTAGCATCTTTCTTCCCTGGGGCATCAAGTTTCTAGATGATTCAATGCATCCTCTTCCACTAAGGCCAGACAAAGCAGTCCTCCACTACATATGTAGCGGGGACAGGGGGGGCAGCGTGGGCATCAGGAGCCAGGAATCAATGTGTATATGCTCTTTGGTTGGTAGCTTAGTCCCTGGAAGCTCTCAGGGGTCTGGGTTAGTAGATACTGTTGTTCCTCCTATGAGGTTGCAATCCCCTTCAGCTCCTTTAATCCTTTCCCTAACTCTTCCCTAGGGAATGGAAGCTTGCTTACCTTACTTACATTACTTACAGCAGCAACGCTTGGCTGTAAGTATCAGCGTTTGTCCATGTTCAACTGTTCTTTGAGTCTCTCAGAGATCAGCCATGCTAGGCTCCTGCCTGAAAACACAACCTGGTAGTAATACTGTTGGGCCTAGTGCTGACCCATGGGATAGATCCCAAGTCGGGCCAGTCTCTGGATGACCTTTCCTTCAGTTTCTGCTCTATTTTTTGTCCATGCATTTCCTTTAGACAGGAAGAATTCTGGGTCAAGAATTTTGAAGATGGGTGGGTGGCCCCATTCTTTAAATGGGAGCCATGCCTATTTACTGGAGGTGGTCTCTTCAGATTCCATCTCCCCACTGCTGGGAATTTTGGCTAAGATATCCCCCTTGGGTCAGAGACCTGTTCTTTAGTTGTATATCATCTGCCGAGTCCACCAGGATCCCACAGATAAGTTTAATCAGGTGGACACGGATGGCACTGGTTCATCCTGGTAGGACATAGAACAAAATGAATAGTGTAAGAAAGATGTTTAGGGTGAAGGAAGGGGTTGCACAGGGCGATCAGGATGTGGGACATAAGAGTGGTCAACACACACAGCAGACGTGGAATCCGTAAAATAAAACTCAAAAAGCACTGCTAGTTTGCTTTTATGAGAACACTGTAAGTGAGCATTTCCAACCTGTTTCCTGACATTAGTGGATGCGCAAAGTAGGGCAACGTAAGTAATTTAGCAGAATGGGCAGTGATCAAAAATAGTTTAGAGTGTTTAGAAATGGACACTGTGTGAAAACCATCCTCCTTGTCGGGGATTGAATTGTATTTTCAATGGATACTGCTTTGGGAAAAGAGAAACAGTGGTAAAACTACAAGAGACTCATCTATTATGAAAATACTCACTGCTTACCGCTGTGCCCATTTTCCTTCCTGACATTTAAACATAGTTTTGCATTTCTATGTGTGTCTATATGTATGTGTATATTTGTGTGTGTATACATGTGTACATACGTGTGTGTATACATGTGCATATAATGTGCATACATGTCTGTATACAAATGTATATACATGTGCATGTCTCTGTGTGTGCATACACATGTGTATACATGTGTACATATGTGTGTATACTTGTGTGTAGCAATGAGATCAGTAGGCTGTATTTTAGCAAGTCCCTTAATGTAGTTATATTATAAACATTTTCCTTTGCATTAGTTTCCTAAAAGACTGCATCACACAGTTCATATTTGCCAATACTATAATACCCATTACTAATTTCTTCTTAATTAAAATTTGAGGGAAAAGATACATTATAAATATTGCTTTTTGATGACATCTTTAGGGTAAAATTTTCCTTGTGATTTATGAAATAATATATTTCAAGGAATGTGATTTGGGATTTAAACACACATGTGCATGTGCTCTCTCTCTCTCTCTCTCTCTCTCTCTCTCACACACACACACACACACACACACACTTCTTTATTAGAAAAATTAGGTTAAATAAAATTTAATTTCAAGGACTGTGTTTTCTCTTTGCTCAAAAATTGAAACCAAAGAAGTGAGTAATGGGTTACCGTGCCAGTGAGGAGTGGCGTGGCAACAGACACAGAAACAAGAGGCCAGAGCTACTATCAGCAGCAACAGATGTCTTCCAAGTGGGCTGATCTGGCCCATGGAAGCCCATGTACAGACTCCTCTGTAAGGGACAGCTATGAAATGCACTCATTCATTTATCTTTAGTGCAGAGAATCCAACCTCGGGCCTTCTGCCTTTTCATCTAGCCCTCCACCACTGAACTGCGTGTGTCCCCCACTTCCTCATCTAGGGAACTATGTGGTTACAGCACACAGGACATTTTAGAGGGAAAGGGGATGTGACCTGTGGATGTTTGGGTGCTATCTGAGGACAACGATCATAATGAATCCAAATCTGGATGTCACTGTAGAACTTCCTGTATCCTCTGAATACAGCAAACTGGCAAAAAGCAGTAAGCTGATGTAGGGTCACCTTCCAAGAAAGAAGAATGTGTTAAGTCCACACACACCATTCAGTGATTCTGGTTAGTTTGGTTGCCACATTTGAAGTATGGTCAATCATATGCATTAAATAGTCAGTTTAATATCTGAAATAAAGTTGCCCATTTCTTGAGTGAAGGGATGAAGGGACAGATAAATTCATCTGATGTTATGTATTCAATTAATATTCAATTCTACACACTTAAAATAACAAAAGTAAGAACAGCTTTATCTAAAAAAAATTCACTTAAACTATTTCCAAACAACACTAAATTCGTCAACTTTGCAGAATGCACCAACCAAAATCAAAGAATGACCAGATAGTATCTATAAGATTATCCCATCTTTCTGTAACCTGCCTCTCTGATGCTCTTACCAAAGTATCTGGAAAACACCTTGATTTGTGAGAACACTTTGTTCTGTGATGAAAAAGGTTCATGTATCCACTTCCTCTTTGGGACATATTTAGGGCAACCTGAGTCTGTAGTCCTGGTCTTTCATATTTGGCTCAGGGAAAAAAAATGCTTTTAGAGTTAAGAGGTGTTTTTGCACTGGCAAAGGTTGTGTTTATATTGGCAAAGGGTGTGTTGTTTCCACAAATGCAGATTCAATATCTTTACAATAAAAAGCTCTAACTTAGAAAAATTCTTAGCGATTGTAATGAGTAAGGTGGCATTTCAGGGTTTTTGTGCAACCAATCTGTGACCCACCCTTTTCTCTCCCCATGCCTCTTCCTCACTCCACCATCCCCTACCAAAGAAAGAATCCAAGCATTTAAGAACAAGAAAAAGATCATTTCAAAATAGCATATCTCTACCTCGTGTACTTAATTTACTTTGAGGTTAGGAGACTTGCAGCACCCCTAGGGAGGAGCAACTAAAAAGTTCATGGGGAAAAGTTATGCTTTAGCGCAGTAAATCAGCCAGCATACTAATATTCTATCTCTGGGGACAAATAAATTATGGCCTCTCTGAAAGCATGTGTTCTTAAGTATGGTGTTAATAGAATTATTTGTTCCCATCCCATGTTCCTCATTCCAAGCTGTAAGAAAATCTGTAGCATGGAAATCCCATGGGTTAAAGCAGCCGAACACTGGAGGTTTTGTATTCTCCCTCTTCCCATTTCCACCTGGCACATAAACTATCTCCGTTATTAAACTATGGATCAAGAATTGCCTCTGACATAATATTCAAAACTTTTTAACCACCCATTCTGAACAGCTTTACATGGTTACTTCCCATTCACTCTTCTTGAAAATATCCATTAACCAAGTCACACTATATGTATTCTTCCCACATCTGACTACCTCTGCAATGTCACATGTCCAGGTAAAATGCCTTCCAGGATATTTAACACTTACACATGTAGCTGCTGTGAGAATGTCTCAGGCTTTATGACAACATTTGCGGGGCAGAAAGAGTGGGGAGACACAGGACTTCATTGTGGCATCCAGTGGTGAGTGGACAAACACCTGGAGTTCTTCTTGTCCTTATGGCTCCAAAATGTCCACACTGAGTCCTGGCAACCCCTACATGACAGTTGCTTAGTTGGTAATATGTGTGGTCCCCCGTAGAGTAACGGTGTTCCCGTGCCTAATTTTACGAGTCTCAATAAACATTGGCCATATTGAATTTTGCTGCCAGAATTGCAATCACACCCTGATTCACCATAAGAGTTATGAATGCCTAGAACAGGAAGTGAGACAATGGAAGATCTAACAGTGTGTGGGTCTGGGGACAGAATAGTAACAGAGACACATGGGTGGATGGAAAACTGAAGGACACCTTGGCTTCCATGCTCATGTGTAGTAGATATGCAGCTTGGCCTTCATGTGGGTCCCAAACAGCTGGAATGGGGGCTATCCCAAAAGCTGTTGCCTGCAGGTGGGCTATGTTCTACTAGCTGGGCTGCCTTGTCTGGCCTTGGTGGGAGAGAAAATGCCTAGCCTCGAAGAAACTTGAAGTGCCAGGATTGGGGAGATACATGGAGGGGCCCCACCCTCCCCGAGGAGAAGGGGAGGAAGGAAGGAGGACAGGGGAAGGTTTGTGGAATTGGGTCATTAGGAGCAGGGCAATGGGTGCGATATAAAGTGAATAAGTATAAATAAATAAATCCATCTATCCATACATAAATACAGACATAAATACATAAATAAATACATAAATACATAGATGAAGGAAATGAAGGAAAGGGTCTCCAATAACAAATGAGCTGGCACTCTGCTGTATAGGCGTTTCCTCTTAGATTAAAACCTTCCTTTTTGGAGGGAAGCCAGTTAAGACACTGTATGCTAGAAAAGAGTTGAAACAATCAGGTTTTGCAAAGGGAAGTTTAAACATATAGTAGTACTTCTGAGTATGCTCGTTAAGCACAGGAAGTCCCTGAAAGTGACCAGATGAACTAGGCACATCCCCTCAAAGCACATATAAATGGGCAGGAATGCTGAAAGACACTTAGACAAAGTGCTGCACCTGGAAGAAACAGAGACCCGTCTAGCTGCCTAGAAGAGGTTCAGAGCAACTGAGCTACAGGGAAAGACAGGGCACAACCTCTTGAAACTGCCTGCAGGTTGTTTGGTGTGTTCCCAGCTTGTGTGAGCTATCTCCCGTGCTTTGGTGGGCTTTGGTGATGCAGCTGTCTTTGAGCCATTTCTGCTCCAAAAAGTAAGCCCTCTTCCATAGTCCTGTAACTAATTCCAATAAAATTCATCGATGGTGGTAGACTTTGATGACGTCTGTACTTTACTCTGTCATTGTTTCTTATCCAGGGTGAATGGATGTTTAGTCACAACTCTCCAGGAATGATGTCATACAACATGGCCTTTCACATGGCTCTAAAAATTTCTAGCTCTGTGGCCCTCAGTAAATTATATATTTTCCACTCCGCTATTTAGCCATCTGGAAATTGGGCATAAAATCAAGTTCTTAGCATTGTTTATATAATCAAGTAAAGTAAGTAAAGTGTTCAGCAGATTATAAACCACAACTGTGTCCTGAATAAATATTATCTCACCATTTTCTAAGAGACCCCTTGCTGTGCCCATCAAGACCAGCTCTTACTGGCTTAATGTAGATACTGCTGATCTACACGACTCAGATCATGAGTCAATAGTAGTTTTTGAGAACGTCCTATAAGCTAGGCACCACTTTCGCCGTACTATGCCATGTTAACAACAGGGAAATGGAGTGATGGGAGTATACTAGGCTACAGGTCAGTAAGGGGAAAGTAAAATCCATTATCATCAGTTCATGATCTGCTCTTATAGCAAACATAACAGTCAAGTCACCATCCATGGTGGCAGTCACATGTTCTGGTCCAGTCTCTCTGTGTCTTGATTTTGCTTCATTATAAATTGGTGCATGACCCCCGCCCCTTTTACCTTCTCACAAACTATAAATCCTCAAAACAAACGGTCCCTATCACATTTATAGCATTCGAAGCCCTAAACTTATAACACACCACAACACACACACACACACACACACACACACACACACACACACACAGGACAGGGGTGATGATATAGCCCCAATTATGGGCATAAATTAAGAAATCAAAAGGAAGCCTGGAGATGAAGAGATAACTGAACCATTGAAACAGACTATATGCTTCCAATAACTGAATCACAGTAGCTTGGCCAAACTCTGTTGACTTTTCAAAATCTGCAGTTCAGCTGAGGTTGTTCTCCTGCAACTGTGAGTCATCTTACAGTCAGATCCAAGTTGTGTTGTCTTCTAAACTCTGTCATCAAAGTCACTTTCAGCTCGGCTGCCTTGATTAATAGCACTGTGATGGCTACATTCTCTGTTGGAGAGAACACTTTGTGTTCCAAAGTCATCCTTTACCTTTTGATCTTGACAACTTCAGTCAGTGTCAACAGAATAAATAACCACTTGGGAGTGAATTCCTAAGGCCAGGCACTCTCCATAGGAAATCATATTATCGTTTCTTCTCCTCTCATCAGTGAACTGAAGTGACAGAACAGGTGGCCTCTGACCAAGTAGCTCCCCTGTGCCTGGCAAAAAAGTCACCTCCTGCACAGAACTGGGATGGATTTAAACCTCCAGCATCTTTAATTACACAATTGCATTTCCTCATAGGGGTATATCATCTGGATGTATTTTTATGGGATTGGACAACTATGGAGGTTGAGCCTGACATGTAGTTCATCTAATCTGGGTGTTGAATGAGTTTCTGTGTTACTCTAGATTGATAGATGATACCACAGTGGTCCTGCACTCATATGGACTATATCATCATTTCTGAATACCCCATATGTCAGAGACATACCAGGAAAAGTTCCTCTTTAACAACCACACTTGGAAGGTATTGGATTTTACCAATCAGAAAATGGGGGTCCAGATGAATTAAATAAGGGTTATCTGCAACACAAGATACTAACTTGTGGTAGAGGAAGGATCCTTATTAGTTGACCCTGAAAAGCCCTCCTTCCCCCTCCACCTGTATTATGACCTAAAGAAAGTATATTAGTGCCCAGTAGTATCTACTGTAATAGTATCTTCATGTATGTACAATAGTGTTGACGTAGAAGTTACACGGGGGGAAATAATAAAAATATAATTATTAAAACTCAACAAGTGAAAATGATATTTAATCAAAACCTAAAATGACTGGAATTTTAACATTTCCAAATTCTTTGTTGGTGAAAAAGTGAACTATCCCTGGCTGTTTTCTAATTTTTGTGTGTATTCCTGAGAGTATAAGCAAGCAAGCCAGGAGTAAAATGTCCATCAAGGTGGCGAAGGACAGAGCCTTGCAGTCCTCTCACCTCTGTTCTCTGGAGAGAATACTCCCCATCCTTCTTTTCTTGCATCTCCCTGTATCTCTGTCTCTATTTCCTTTTCTTGTTCCAGCATGCGAGCTTGTTTATCCATATATGTGTGTAACATTATGTCCAATTAACCTGTTAATCTTGCAAGCAAGACAATCTGAGAATCTTCTGAATTTCAAAGTTAACACTGCACATTCTCAAAATGGGCTCCCAGATTGGCAGCCATTTTACCTGGTACCTTGTTGGAGAAACATTTTTCAGGCAGATCTGCTAAGTCTTAAATTTAGTCAGAGGCATGGCAGTTTATACTTTACAGAAACAATCAATTCTGCTGTGTGGTGAAACTTCCAAAACATTGTTATGACTTTCGTTCATACAATTCAAGTATAACTTTCCATGGATTGCACCCTGTCAGCACAGGTTCACCTAGAAGGAAAACTCAGTAGGTCTTCCTCTCAATAACTTCTAGTTCTGGGAAGATACCGTTTCTAAGTGTGGAAGATTATTTTTCAAACATTTCCTACTATAGTACATATTCTATATTCATGACTACAGTTCTGTGTAACTCTGGAGGTTTTGTTCAATGCCAAATGCTTTATTACTTAGTTCAGGTAAAAGTACTAACACTGAGCAATGAGGAAAGTAGGAGGTTCATTCTGCTATGTTGTCAACCAACTTAAAATACAACTTCTTTGAAAAATATAATTATAATAACATTTTATTAAAAGTTATTGTACTTGTGGTTGGGTGGGTGCAAGTGGCCATGACACAGATAATGAGATCATAGGATGACATTCAGGGGTCAGTTCTCTGCTTACAGTGTGGGTTCCAGTTATCAGGCTCAGCTCATCAGGTTTGTGCAAAAGGTGCTTTTACCCAGTAACTCAGCCCTAATTAACATTTTTAAAAATTGTGTTTATTCATTATATAATTATACAACATTTTCAAAAATAATGAAACTATTAAGACCTACCTAACATCTGTTCTGTGTTTGTCCCTGTAACATTATTACAGAAAAGCAAATGAAGAAAAAAACAAATAAACAAAAGTGTCCTCCTGATGCATACTTAGTGGTGTGGTTCTTTACTTTGTTCATGATGGAACGTGCCAATGTGACTCACTTCTAGTTTGAAATCTTGACCTGTTTTCTGTGACTACTACTTCCAATTTGATGGAGTTGTGAGGGTTGGTCATTCATTATCTCTTGTTTCCTGTAGCCATAACTCCCAGTGTGATGAAGTTGTGAGGGTTGGTCCTATCTCCTGTTTCCTGTGGTCATCACTCCCAGTGTGATGGAGTCGTGAGGGTTGGTCATTATTTCTTGTTTCCTGTAGTCATCACTCCCAGTGTGATGAAGTTTTGAGGGTTGGTCATTATTTCTTGTTTCCTGTAGTCATCACTCCCAGTGTGATGAAGTTTTGAGGGTTGGTCATTATTTCTTGTTTCCTGTAGTCATCACTCCCAGTGTGATGAAGTTGTGAGGGTTGGTCCTATCTCCTGTTTCCTGTGGTTATCACTCCCAGTGTGATGAAGTTGTAAGGGTTGGTCCTATCTTTTGTTTCCTGTGTTCATCACTCCAGTGTGATGGAGTTGTGAGGATTAGCATATATTCTCTCATCAAAGATTACCTTTTTTTTTTTTTTTTGATAAATCTACCCAAAAATATTTCATTTGATCCTTTATCCTGCTCAGCTGTCTCCTTTAGAATTTTATGAGTGCCCAAATGTGAGTTGCACATGGATGACACCAATGAACATGCCAAAGTAGTTGGGGGAAAACCCCACAAGGCCTTAGCAATACACAAAGAATTATAGGCAACAGAGGCAGCTGGGAACAGAAGTAGTCTTCCCAAGAGAACCGCATACCAATTTGTTGTCTGGTAGCCAAAGAACAGTGCTGAAAACACGTATACAACTATAACATTATATATATTGAACATGTTTTATTTAGGAATATATATGCATATACAAACACATATAGCATGTAATAATAATTATTAAAAGAAAAGGTCATTAACTTAAAGGAGAGTGGGCAGAAATATATGAGAGGACTTGGAGGGAGAAAAGAGAAAGCAATGTTGCAACTATATAAAAGTAAAATAAAGAATTTTTTATCATCAATTGACAAATTACAGTATATGAAATTATAGGATATGAAGTAGCCTTATTATGATTTGTGAATAGATCATCACTCCAAGTACCAATGAATTTTGTGGTGACAACATTTTAAATTTAGTGGTTTTGAAATATGAAACACATTATTATTAAGTATACCCACTACACTGTGCAATAGATTTCAAAGTATACCCAGTCTTTGT
The DNA here is from genome assembly GCF_011762505.2 of Arvicanthis niloticus. Taxonomy (NCBI): domain Eukaryota; kingdom Metazoa; phylum Chordata; class Mammalia; order Rodentia; family Muridae; genus Arvicanthis; species Arvicanthis niloticus. The sequence continues at coordinate 47,356,149 of NC_047678.1, forward strand.
GCCTTACTGCTCTTTTGTACTGTTTAGTATCATGTCTTCCATCATCCATGCACCACACTCAAGTGATTACCATTCTATGCTCTATGGTTATAAGTTACTTCTTTAAATTGCACACTTAAATACGAACTACACCTGGCTTCTTTCACTTAGCACAATTCTTTCCAGTTATTTTTATGTAACTACAAATACCAAATTTGTCTTTATTTTTAGGTTTAAAATTATTCTATTAAATATACATGACATATTTTTTTCATTCAGTCATCAATTGAAAGGCAGCTCTGTCTGGCTGAGACCCTCTGTTCAGTCACCATCTGGGTCTATGGAGACAGTGGGCACCAGATTGGTCCATTTATCATTCCCTGCCAGAGAGCGTCTAAGCTTCAGCTATGGAAGAATAATGTGCTCCGGCTTTGTAAATGTAAGAGAAACATTTCTTAATTTATTGCAGTCTATTGTGAAGTATATTAGTGTAGGGACATCCCAGTGAGCTTGGGTACTATATTTATCCCCCAAAGGTCTAGTTTGTTATTAACTCCTGGCAAGCTTTGGGTATTTGGTTTTGAAAAGTTTTTAAAAGATGATGTCTTAAGATAAGAAGAAAGAAACCCTCATACTTCGTTGCAAATTTGCAAGTATTTTAACTTGTTTCCAACTAAAAATTCAAATTTTCCTCTATTCTATACATTTAGTAAGTAGTTATTGGTCTTAATGTTCCCCTTTCTGTTGAGTTAAAAATAATCACAGAGAGTTGGGAAGTGACCTAGCAGGGCACAATGAAGAGTAGCTTTGTGGGTATTGTAAATAGTTAATGATCCTAATACTGCCATTTTTGTTGAATTAAGATCATTGTAGAGAGTTGGGAAGCCAGTTGGAAGAGCACAGTAAGGAGCAGCGTCACAGGTGTTAAGTCTCTGTAGAGTTTCTGGAGGTGGGTGCGATTGGTGACTGTCCAGCAATGTGAGTGAAGTTATCACTCTATGTAGATGCCAGATGGGAAACTCAGTTTGGAAGAATGTGAAAGCCGGCAATTTCTCCTATTAAACTGCTGAAGCTTGTTTGAGGAACTCTGTTTAAAAGTTACTCTCAGTGTCCTTGTCAAGTAGGTTCCTAATAGAAGTGAAGTCTTTGTGAATGACCTCAGCATAATTCACTTCAATTTCTTTCTTGCACCACACATACTCTCTTTACCCATTGCTTGACATTATTAAACGTAGATGTTGTTCAATGCATTAATAAACACATCGTGTAATAGATATATTATGATTTGCAAGTATAATGTAGGATAGAAATACAATTATCAAAACATATATATTAAAGACTGGTTTTTCTTATATGACCCTGAGCTTATAAAGCTCATGCTTTGAGAATTCATGTGTGACTGGGGATATATTAACAATAAAAGAGGGAAGAGAGACAAGCTAAGTATATGAATGAACAATAACAGTAACAAGAAAATCACTGGTCACACTGAGTCTCTAAAGACACCAGCATCATGTGTATTCATCCCAGATGATCCTCTCATCAATTTTCTGAATGAAGTAATTCTGCTGTCTTACCATATAAATGATCAAATTTCAGAGATGGCTCACAACATTCTCTATCCAAGAGAAATCGGTTATTAGTGATACTTTTTACTTATCTTTTTTTTTTTAACTTAAAAAGTTACGGTTTAAACATGTTACTTATCACTTGCAATGGTAAAATAAAGCCAGCAAAATAAGAGCATTAAAGCAAAAATAACACAAACTGTGTATAAAAATCAGGAAAAGGCTATGAGAGAATTTGACATAATAATTTGTTTGTTCCAAAAATTTATGTGTACTTTGGGGCACGCTATTAAATACAATGGCATCAATATCATTAAGAAATTCACTCCTGAAATATCAGTCCCCTCACCAGAGAAGAATCACAGAAGAGTGAATAAACTCATGGTGATAAATTTTATGTGTAGAAAACGGATAGATATTTGAAGACTGATAAATCAGATAACTACATAAGATTTGAGTGAGAAAATCTTGCTGGCAAGTTGCTTGTATGTCAGCTATCCCAGAGCCTAGAAAGGAAAGGAAGCCTGTGTGAACAGCCCAGACTCGTGGGTTCCCTTTACAAGGGTCCTAGGAAAGTAGTTACAGCCACAGAAAGAAAGTCTGTGTGAAAAGGACAGATTCATAGCTTCTATTACTTTCTCAAATAATCAGGCTACTGTCCCAATAAATATATGATGTCTGACTTTAGGAGGATCTGAGAAGAATAACAAGAAAATAAGGGAGAGAAATAGTGAGGAGGAACACAGTGGAAGAAAGTAAAATAAAGATACCATGCCTTATAAAACTATACTGTTTAAAGTATTTCTATAAATTATAGATTCAAAAACAGATGTTGAATTTATAATTTGCCTTCAAAGCATTTTCATGTGTTTGATTCAAATTGGGTTTGTTACCCTAAAACAGAATGTGAATTATCTACCCGAAAGGTAATTTAAGTAATTTTTCTGAGAAAGTTTGTTAACATTTTATTTCTTATGAGGTGATTGTTTATATTCTTAAGTTATAAGCAAATGTATAAATATTGTTTATTGAATCAATAGACCTTTTTTCTTCTAAATAACATGCTAATTTGATTTTTAAAAACCAATTAATCTAATATCAGAATAGAATTTCAAGAAATGCAAATATTGAGGATAAAATGCTTAATGCTATTAAAAGAAATCATCCATACCTTGTATATTTAGATTTATGTGGCAAGTCCTTTGAGCATCAAATCCTTCAGAAGGTGCTATGTGTTTAGAAGAGACCCTGTGCCCTGGTTTCCTGGATAGAATCATTACGTAAATACAAACAATGTCCGATAAGTTTGAGAAATTCTAATGCGGTCTAGAAGGGTTTGCTGTCCCTTTGCCTAGTTGCAGATTGCCAGGCAGAAAACCGCTTCTCCTCACTACATGACCCCAACTGAACACTCCTCTGAGACAGCCTCTCAAATCCAACCTCCGACTTCTACCTTGAATATAATTCAGTTTGTTCACTTTATCAAAAATAAAATTCCCCTCACATATACACTCATGAGACCACTATGTTTATGTGTTACTAAGTCTAGTAAGGCTTACGTTTAGTTAGATGCCATACAAAATCCTAGACACATTTTATCTAATTTGTTTTTGTTTTGTTTGTTTGAAGTTTGTTTGTTTTCGATAAGTTTGTTTTCAATATGGCCTAGGGAAATGATATTTCTAGAGAAAGAACTGAAAAATAGAAAGGCCAGGATCTAGACCCTAATGTCTGCACTGTAAACCTAGCTGTCTATCTAATGCCTTCCACCTTGTGGCTAGCCGAAGTGCTATTTTTTCTATTTGTATTCACCTCTGATTTTTAAGCCAAGTTGACTAGCAACCTAGTTATTCTCACATGTGTCTAAGGACCTAGATGCATAGAAAAAATAACTTCACGACAACCACTTATCTGATAAGTGGCCAGATGGTCATGTGATCAGGACTCTTCTGGCCAAGAGTCTAAAGAACCCTGAGCACTGTGTTCTGAACATCTGCATTGCACTGTGTGACACAAACCTCTACAGACACCTACAGCTGTTCTCCTATTCCAATTTCACCTAAGTATTTCATAATTGCATGTTTGGAGCTGCACAAAACATAGAGACATGCCAGACATATGAGAAGGTCTTGCTCTTTAAAGTCATTCACACATTTTAAGCAATGGTCTTTATAACTAGTGGCATTTTAAGTTGGGTGGATGATAAACTGAGCAAGAAGATTGTGTGGCATCCAATCAGTGACCTGTTTTGGCACTGTCCTTTTACCTATATATGCCTTATTTTATCAGAGCACAGGAAAACACTAAAGCTTCCATCAGACTGTCAATAAAGAGAAAAAACAACTTTGTTGTATCTGGCTATTGCCCCTCAAAGTAAGGTCAGTTTGCATTCACAAATTAAATTGTTTGAATTTGTGCAAATATTAATAGATCAGGATTAAATCTTAGAAAAAAAAGAAAGAAAAGTGGTGGTGTTGGGTGTCAGAGGGGACTCAGTAAGAAAAGGCATTAACTTCTGTGTAGAAGTCCCTGCATTAAGCTCTAATTTGCCACAGGCTAAGAGACTTGATCGCACACACGCTGTGCTAAGCAAAATGAGCTCCGCCTTCTAAAAAACACCAACCAGCTGAAATAAGTTATTGAACAGTAGTGCCAATGTATCCCCAGCTCCTTTATGACACAAAAGCATGATGTAGGAGAATAATCGCTTCATTCATAACAAATGATTTGAAATGTGAATGCCAACTGCTCACCATAGCACCTAAGTCATATAAGTGCATTTGGTACAATACAGAATAAAATAATATATATTATATTATATTATATTATATAATACATATTATATAATATATATTCCAAGACTGTGATTCCATCCTATAAGTTCCAAGTATTCAGTATATAACAATATGCAGCGCCTTGTTTCCAATTCAGAAATTAGGTCTCAATATGTATTTTAGTTATAGTGTTGGTTATAGATGTTCATACTGTTGTACCATATTGGGTTCTGGGTCTACAGGGAAAAGCTACATCACAGCTCATTTATACTGCTGGTCCTGAAACTGTGGAAAATAGTGTACTACTAAAAGGCTAAAAAGATGGATTACTCAGTACAGGCCTTGCTACACGAGCATGAGGAACCAAGTTAAGATCCCAGCATATGAGTAAAAGGTTGAGTGTGGGCACAGCATGCAGCTGTTATCCTGGAAATGTGAGAGCCATTGGTCTACTGCTACATATTAGCTAGCTCCATGTTCATTGAAACACTGTCTCAAAAACTGAGATGCAGATTAACAGAGGGAGGCCCATGACCCCAAAGCTCTGGCTTTCAGGTGTGTGTACACACACATGTCTGCACATATTCCCCTCCACACAAGTGGATACACACAAAACACATGTGAACAATAGAAACGCACACAGACACACACAGACACACACGAGAGAGAGAGAGAGAGAGAGAGAGAGAGAGAGAGAGAGAGAGAGAGAGAGAGAGGAGATGAGGGAATACCTTTACCTAATATATGATAGAATCAACGCTGAAATTTTGTGGATTAGCCAAGAAAAGTTTGAAAGTGCTGAAACAGGTCTAATAGCAAGAGAGTACAGAATTTGCATTGAAATTTGCTGATCTGATAGGATTTGGGATAAAACACAAGGGTGGGGAACTGGAAGAGGAAGGTCAAAAAGTTAAGACATTTCAGCACATCCTTCTTCTGAGAGCTACCTTCCTCCTCTGCCCAAACTTAACAGTAGGCCTGAGACAAGGAGAATGATTTCACTTTTGTCCTATGTTTTCAAGAATAGTGATCAAGAAAATTTAATTATGAAAGCCACAGAAACAACATAAGTGGCAGAAACACTATTTTGTATTTACAGGAATGAAGTCAAGTTCTTACCAAGATGGTTCCTGTACTGTGCTCAAGACTTCATTCTAAGCTTGAGGTTTTATTCTATCTATAAAATGGACTTCGCATGAATCCACTCCTAGAAGTTGTGAAAATAAAGTTCATAAAATGATCTTTACCCCCTTTGTTTTTGTGGAGTTTCTTCTTAGTTTAGAGGGTGGGTATCTAATACACCTTTAAGGAAGGAAATCAAGTCTAAAAATATCACTAATTTTCCTCTAACACACATGTGAGGATGAAATGTTTTGTGGTTTACTTATAATTTTGGAATCTAATTAAATAGCATTAGAATAAATACTTTACTCAAATTGCATACAGTAGTTTAAGCAAAAATAATAATTCATGAACCACACAGAAGTCAAAGCCAGATGTTTATAGACTCCTTCACCAGGTGCTGTGGGTTCTTTTGGAGGAAGGAATCCTCTTCCTGTACTTGTAACATTGTTTCACTGCTTGATATATAATGAGGCACTCAATGCACTAAGAACACAAGATACTTTTATGGAAAAATCTCATTCTGCCTTTGTCTTTCTCCCACATCTGGAAGGAGCTCACTCATTCTTGTTTCCACCATTCTCCAAGTACAATACTCTCAGATGTGACAAGCTTTCTGTCCTGGCTCTTCACATCACTTAAGCAATCCTCTGGTTTGAAATGCCTTGAAGTAATTAGTAATCCCCTCTTTCCGACAACGTGTACATTCACTCTTGCATGCGAACATCAAGTCCTTCTTCCCTTTAAAAGACAATTCCAATAGTTCTTGCACAGGGAACTAGGGAAACCTAGGTATGAGTGAACACACAATCCAGTACTGCAGACTCTCAGACTCTGCTTGAGAAGGATGGGTTTTCCTTTTGGGCAAAGTCATCCTCAGGATACTGCTGTTACTGACTGAAGCTTAACTGTGCAGTGTTTTACTGCATAAAGCTAAACTTTGACCAAGGCAAAATCCTCTTAACCTCTAGTTCATAAAACCTCCTAATTTATACACCAACTTCACTATTTTAGAGTGCCCATGGGGCTAATCACAGCAGCTGTCTCAAACATGTCTGCTTTATTTAGATAATAAGCCTGAAAGGCCAGGGGTGCCTTTGCAGTTTCTATCTATAGCACTGACTAAAAGACACTGAGCATTTGTGAAACACTAATACTAGGTTTGCATCTTCCTGTAACATCCTTGGAGCAGCCCAGGGGCTACATTAGAGTCAAGTACTGTTTACATTTGATTGGATTTCAATATTGATTCCAGCTCTAGAAATTATAGGCCATTAGTACATCATTTAGAATTTTCTCTTCTTGAACAATTTTAGAGATGCCTTTCTGGTATTTAATTCAACATCTGAATCTACACATGAGGTTTTCTACATCGAATGCCAATCATCGCATTAAGATTCTCTCAAAGGGATTACTGAGCAGAAGAATTTGTGAGGGATCATTCATTATTTGTATATGAAAACAGAGAAATACTTTAAAAATATATTAACTGTTTCATAGCTGAGGAGACACAACACCTAATACTAGTGCACTGGTCAAGAATATAAAGACAAAGACTATGTAGTAAATAAGGAAATACTTCTCAGGTGAACATCACTAAATTTAATTCTAATATGTATCTAATAGATTTGGTTTATTCATCATAGACTTTCTGAATATTTTACGTTATAATCATATCTGTACCAAAGTGAAGACTTTTCTACTTGCTTCTATTGGGTGTAATCATCTAAATTGTTTTGTAGTATGATAAGGTACTTGGAAAATTTAGCACAATTGTTTAGTGATACCTTCATGTTAGTTACACTATCATGTATGCCCGATGAACACAAACTCACTCCAGCTGTGGATTCTGTACCATGACATCATGCCAATTACTGGGCCTTCCAAAGGCTTGCAAAACATACTCTTATTTTTCTCTACTGAACAAACTGTGTCTACAATGTCCTCTCTGACCTGTGCTAGATTATCCAACCATCACTCGTGGTTCTTAGACCATTCATTGTAATTGTTATATATTAACAAACATTCAAAGTAATTGTTACACATTAGCAAACATAGAGGGAAGAAGCAACATTTGTAGCAGGTAGAAAACCTATCTGTTAGAGAGGAAAGGACACACATGCTTGGGAGGTGAATAGTGGTACTCTTGAATGGGAGTTGGGGGAATTATGACCTTAGATAATGTCCTAGTTGGTAAGAGAAAAACAGCGAATAAAAAGCTGAGTGAAGAGAGAGGGTTAGCTAAGAGTTGCACAAAGCATTCTTCTCGTCAGCTGATAATATCGTTATCACTTAAAGATGAAGCAACATACTTGTTCTTATGAGTAGAAACGTGAATGTGGTATGACGAAAATGGGCTGTTCTTCCAGGGAAACAAATCTCACTGGAAAAGATGGCAAAAAGAGGATGTGAAGAGCAAAGTGGTGGTTTCTGACCAGCAAATGGATTCTGGCTTGTCAGTGTTCCTGGGTTAAGAAAAGCTCAGCAGGGCGTCTTCTAAAAAAAAAAAAAAAAAAAAAAACCAAAACAAAACAAACAACAACAACAAAAACCAGATGTGGGCACATAGGAATTTGAGTACCTGGAATACTGTTGAAAAGATGGCATCAGCAACTCAAGAAGTCAGAGAAAAAAAGATAAAAAGTGAGCCTTCACCAGACTCTGCCCTCTCATAATGTCTGATGAGTATGAGGACACACAGAACACAGGTGAGCAAAACCGGTTCAGACCTCAGCTCAACAAAGCCTGAGGGCAGATAAAGCTGGGTCCTTGAAAAAAGAAATAGGGCAGTGTAGGAGTATTGGGTGGTCAGAAGAAGAGTCATTGTCCCTTAGCATGGTACAGGGATAAGCCAGCAGCTGCAAAAGTCAGAGATCTTTGAGTGGAGCTTCTGAAATGCCATGAACAGAGAAATGAGAGAGGTATTGTGAGTTATGCAGACCCAGGCTATTTCTGCAGACACAAATATGACAAGGTCAAGGGATTCACAGAGAGAGGGAAAATGTAGAACCTAGTCTTTTAAGTTCCTCATTTTCATTTACATTCTGAACAGCTTTATATTAAATTAACCCAGAGTAAGCTAAGACCTTAAAGCCGGCAATCTATGACTGCAGAGCACAATATACAGCTTACTATTGTACTGAGAGCTGAGAAAGAATGTCTAGAACTTAGCAAAGACACCTAGGCCAACCTAAAATGATTTCATGAACCTCTGTGATCTCCATAATTGTGAATGTTGTTTTTGTTCACATTTATCCCTTGACTTTAATACTTCTTTTGTCAAAGATGCCCCCCTGTAGTATAAATTTGCCAGGATTGAGAGCCTCAGCCATTGCCATTAAGAAATTGGGTCTCAGTGACTTGTAACTTCTTTCCTTCACAGATACATCTTTATAAAAGTTTAAGAGTAAAATTTATTGTTCTTATTGTTCTTACCGCCAGACCAAATCCTAGTGCCTAGACAGATGAAGCGTGTAATACACATTCCCAAATGAATCATGGGAACATCCAGATGACAGTTTCAGAATGATGATGGCACCGAGTGCGGCCTCTTATTTGGTGATATGCTGCACAGGAAGATTGTGAAGTCAGAAAAAGAAGCAGCAAGGAGTCGGGAAGGCAGTTTACAGAGAGACACAGGTCAGATACAGCATACCCTACCCTGTCTGCTGGAGAGAGTTCTATGAATCGATGTGCTATATTTACAGCATTTAGTGTTACACAATGTAACTATGTACCAGTCATGGTAAGAAGTTAACAACTGATAGAAACAACAGCAATTATAACAATATACTACACAGGCACTTATGCAAATGCGGCTTGTCTGTTTCTCTTTACAAATACTGTACTTTCTCCTTTTTGCCTACAGGAAGCAGACTCTGTCTCCTCCTAGTGTGATGTGTGACTGATCAGCATCACTCATTTTGTGCTCTGGGACCACTGTTAAAGTAAGCTTAACTCAGTCACAAATATTAGAACACCAGAACAAGCAATCTGGTAAAATCGATGCTATTGTATAGACAATAGGTGGGTAATGCATACATTGTAGTTATACTACATAAAGGAATAATTCATAGCCTTGCAAGGACATAGTACATAGCTATATATTGCAACACACCACTTAAAAATAACATGCGATGTTACACTTATAGATTATTTACTTATAGAATATTATAGAATAATATTATTTACTTATAAAATACTTTAGATAAACAACTATTTAATTCAACTTTTAGACCTACTCAACAAGAGGACTATCCTGTGTGGTACTAGAAGCCTAACTAACTATTCAATGATAGTGAAGTCATGGTTATTTTAGGAAAATCTACAATCACTAATTACTAAACCGCCATAATCCCTAAAAATAATTTATAAATATTTATTCCTATATTCATGGATAAGTATAGTCTTCACTCCTTATCAAGGAAACTTCTTTTTCCATCAAAATATACAAAACAAACAAACAAAAAACACTAAATAATAAAAAAAAAAAACCACAATCAATCAAAAGGGAGAGATGTGGAGCCAAAACTTAATAGATATACTTAAAAAACCACTCTTGTGCCTAAGGCGCAGGGAGCATTGCAGAAGAGGGGATGGAATGAAACAGATTCCAAAGATCAAGGAATTTATGCGAGATCATGTCTCCTACTAACCTCAGAACCTACACCCATAGAGTCTCACCAAAATGACCATCCAAATATGAACTAAACAAGAACAGCACCGATGTGCATATCAACCAGGATGGAGGAAAGCTTATGAGACCTCAGCCACACAAAGAAGTATAGGCAACTGAGGAAAACTGGGAGCAGGAGAGGTGGTCTTCCTCAGGGAGGAACACGTATTGGTCATCCAGGGCCAAATGGTCAGCTCTGAAAACATTCATACAAGTAGCATTATACAGCCTGCACAGATTATATTTCACTATATATATGATGTATATGTATATGATGTATATGTATGTATATGTATGTGTATATGTATATTATATGTGTATGTGTATATGTATACGTATGCAAATACATATACAAATGCAATAACAATTAGTAAAAATAGAGTCAATGAATTAGAAGGAGAAAGGGGGGGTAGATGAATGGGAGAGTTCAAAGGGAGGAAAGGAAAGAAAGTTATTATCTCGAAAATTAAAATAAAAAGATATTCATCCTGATTGGCCATAGGGATGTGAAATTGTGCAAAGTGAACCAATGGCTAAGCAGAAATATTGATCATAAAGTTTAAAGAGATGAGGACAGTGTACTATTTTCAAGTGACTAATAACTTCCTGTATTTACAGTGAGGTCATATGAGAATATTTTACAGTGAGATAGAATAAGAAATATCCATCTAAAAAGCAACAGTTTTATTTCCACAAACATGGAATTATGTGAATTATTAAAGCTTATTGCCCATTGAACTAAAACGTAATCCACACATAGCCGTTAAGTTAATAATCTGAAGTAATATTTGGGGACTCAGGATGCTGAAGTTAGACTTCTGGAGTGGTACCCAGTTCTCTGGATCCCTTACCAGCTGGACAGGTGACTTTGGCTCAGTTTCTCAATTTTAAAGACTGAGATAGTAATAGTAAAATGAGCCTTAGGGTTGTGGGAATGTAATTAAATCACAGAGGTTAAGTACTGATAATGGTTCCTGGCAGACAGTAATAGGCCGACTATCCTTGTCCTTAGTATCTACATAATTCTAATTAAAAACTGATTTCAGGCAGACATCCATAGCACAAACTTAGACATAGCTAAGAGAGCTAAATTTCTAGTTGCCATAAAAATATTCCTTGGAGCCTGTCAATTGTCTCTGCCTGTTAATTAACTTCTGATATGTCTCTGATCACACTAATTATTTTGATTACAGCAGTTTTAAAACTGTAAATTACATCAAAGGCTTTATAGGAATAGACAAGTAAGTTACAGGCTTTTAGTTATTATGTATAGAATGATAATTATCATGCTCATAATCCCCAAATTCATTCCAATTATACATTTCAAATTTATCTGGAGGTCAATTATTATTAAAATGAAATGATTTTTAGACTTAAACTCCTGAAAGTTAATTCAGATATTAACATAAGCCAAATGTTTTAAAAAGCTGAAAAAAATTATGTAAACCTTTGAAATAAACTTGATATACATTCAAAGTTTCTATCTCTAAGGTTTCCATGTTAAGGCCAATTGAGTTTTGACTCTAAAGAATCAAATAAGAGGTATAGCATTTATTCACTGTAATGCTCAATGAAGAGTGATTAGTTCAATGAATGGCTGAGCTGATTTACTTCACAGCTGATGTGGTGATCTATGGAGATTTTGGAAAGACTCATTGTTATTAAACATAAAACAATGATGTTCTATACCTGATATAAACACAGAGTGAAGACAAGCAGGCATATGATGGAGCAATATAATAACTTTAAAATATTCGTCTGTTGCTGTCTCTGATGTCTTTTCTGCCTGTTAAAAACATGGCGGGTTGAAGGAAGGTAACAGTATACTGTCATCTGTATTCCTATGCTCACCTGGACCTGCCGTACGGATGGTCCCATCTGTGCAGTTTTCATTAGCACTGGACCACTAATTTTTAACTCTCCTCTTTAGTATATAACATTGTGCTCTCCGAGAAGGGAAAAATAACACATGGGCGCCATGTGAACTAACTACGTGTTGTTCAAAGTTTATGTTGGATGTGAGAAGCATCTCATTCCGATTTACTGTGCCCAGGTGTACAATACAGAAAGCAAGGGCTCTTATCTCTGCTCCCTGTCGTGTGGTAACAAGATGGTGCAGGCTTGATGGGGAGGATGAAAGTTTGTCAGGGACAGGGCAGCCATACGATTATGCACAACCCTCCCTAACCATGACACCTGATAGTCAGTCATACTCGGAGCTAGCCTGGAAAACCTCAGCGGACAGTCCCTGCTGTAACCACTCTGAAGCTCCTTGCTGCATCAAAGGACCATAGGGGACAGAAGATGGTAATGGCTGTAACAAAGCCACAGGAAAGTCTCAAGACAGTGGCTGCCATATCCCGACTGCAGATTAAAGACTTTCTGCCTGAAATGTAGGCCATGTCTCATGTTATTGTGCCCCCTCAGGGTGTTAATTGCTACAAAGATATCAGGTGTTTGTGGCCTCAATTGGATCACTGGACTCATGAATCTCCACATCCCATGTCTACATGCCTGCTGAGGCCTCCACCTGGTTATGAAAAGAACATCAACTCACGATTACTGATGTCTCTGAGAGATAAAGGGATGTTGCTGCAACTTCCTATCAGAAATCCATCCTCCATCTCTTCCATCCCAATCTTGTGACCTGTACCAACATTTATCACCACACAGTGAAGACAACCTAGAATATGAGATACCAGGTAATAATTTGTCACGTGTCTGTTTAATAATAGACCATGTTTTGAATTCCCTATAAAACATAAATGATGTTGGGAGTAAAAAGATAATCCTGTGGGCTTTCCTCTTTCTCCCACTTGCTCCTTCTCATGCCAGTGACCCTGGGTGCCTTGCTGAGCTACTCACCCACCTATCCGGAGACTATTCATCTCTTGCTGTCAGAGCTGTTACAGAGATTCTCGGGTGCTTATGTAATCCCTCATCTGTTACCATCTTCTCAAATGCTAACTGAACCGGACTTGTTAATGTGTGCTCTTATCTAATAACAGCTAGAAAGGCCTAGACTAATTATGTCACCATGCCAGAAACAGGTAATTCTGTGAGTTTTTAAGGTATCATATCATGAGTTACTTTTGAGGGTCTGCTCAATGTGATTTACCGAGCCACTGTTACAACAAAGGAGAGGCATCTATGCCTTCTTCCACGTTCTGTTGCTAATGTTGGGAGTAAAAACATCAGGAGAAATGATGCTTCCAAGTGTTTCGTGGTGACCCATTCATGAACTGAAAAGCTTGGAAAAGCTAAGGGGCTTCAAAGCCTTGCTCAGTTGTTGTTTTTAACTTGTACCATGCTTGTTCTCCAAGGTCTTACCTAGAATCTAGGCTAGGGAGAAAGACAAAGAACAGAGATAGCATTAGAATTCACCACCTCAAGTACTCAGAATATCTTTACGAGATGTTGTGCTTCAGCAGGTACAGAAGAGGAAGTAAAAGATACAGAACAAACTGGAAGTTTTCTATTTAAAAGTCCTATTTCTCTACCATGAGAAAGCTATGTTAACAAAGAATGATATCCCATAATGCTCAGATGTGGTCCTTGGTTCAAACACTTTCAGGGATTCCTTTAATTTCAGAAAAAATAAAACAAAACAAACAAAAAACAAAATAAAATAAAACAAACAAACAAAAAAACCCTAAAATGTTCCTCAGTAGCTTTGCCACTTTTAACTTGAAAGAGAAGTCAGGGTTTTTCTATTGCATGATACAGCATCATTAATAAGCTTTTATAGAGAATAAGGATTATTAAGATGTGAACTGATGAACCACAAAAATGCATGGCCTGCATGACACATAGGAAATCTGGAAGCTGTAATATGATATTAAATCAAAGCCTAGGTGAAGCACATGCAGAACACTGAATGGAGCAGAGTTCTGGGCCAATGCTCCGTCTCCCTGATTCAGCACAGCATGGAGCTGTTCCTGTCCTGAGAGAACAGTCTGATGAAGCAGCAGCAGGGAACACAAAGCTTCTCTGGAGAAGACAGGGGAGGGAGTTACATCTTAGGGCAAATAAAACTGAGAGGGACAGGTCTCCTTCACTTTTGAAAATGTCAGCTTGGGTTGGGTGAGATGCCTACTCAAGGCATAGGGAACCTTCCTCCAATGACCTGACTTTGATGTGATAGACCTTTATGGTGAAAGGGGATAACCAACTTCCTCAAGTTGTTCCCTGACTTTCACGTGTGTGCCCACTGATGAACACAACTGCACACAACCACTCACACAGGCACACATACAAACACACACTCACACACAAACAAAATTAATTAATTAATAAAACATAAAGACCATTTCAATTTGTACCGTCATTAAAAGTAGAAGACTTATTTATTTTTTTAAAAAAGTTTAGATGTCTCAAGCCACTATATTTTAATTTTCATAAATGTTAGTGGTCTTACAGACTTAACTAAGGTCATTTTGTGAAAAATCATCTTTCGTGAGTCTATTCTTAAAGTCTCATATGCTTATAGTTACTGGTATCAAAACTATTTTACAGGGTTTCTGATTCAGATATTAGGCATGGTATAAATTTCAGTGACTAGGTAAAATTCTAGAGATCTATCACATATCACAGAAAGTATATATGGTTAGTAGTGGCATGTGTTTTTTTATTAACAAATAGAGTATTCACACTTAAATTTTAATGGGTGTCTAGTCCTGCAGAAAGTATGGAGACTAAAAGGGCAAATTAGTCTGTATAGTGCACTGGGGGATCAAACAGATAAGACAAACAGATGATACAAGCTCTATTGGAGATATATTAATAATCAGTAGGGGATTCCTTGCGAGAGAAGTCAAATCCAACACGTGCAGGTGATTACCATAGTGATGGCAAAAGTCGGAAGGAGTTCAGCTGGGTTCTGATGATTGTGACAACAACTGATGGAGCCCAGGTAAAGAACGGAATTATTAAAAAGGTTCAAACATTTGGGTTCTGTGGACTCTGTGTTTCATGGGGCAGTATTAAACTGTGAATGAGGGACAAAGCTGAGACCATTTGTTACTAAATCCTCATTAGGTGAGCAAGCCAAACAACAAAATAGCACCATGCCTTTGCGGATGGAATCCATAGCACTCAGGAAGTTCCTCACTCCCCAATGTATCTTATGACCTTTTATTTACTTTATTCTCAAGAAGATCCACTCTCCAGTCCTCAGTTCTCTGATTCCTAGAGAGAATTCGTCAGCTTCTCCTCTCTAAAACCCCCCTTCATCCTTGCCTTTCCTTTAGTAACTTTTGCCTGAATTGAAATGAGGCAGTCATTAGAAAGACAGAGTCCTATACTATGTAATGGCTGGTGTTCTACCCTGCCTTCCTTGGACTAGCCAAATAGTCACTGAATCATTTCAGCTACTGGACCAAAGGGAGTGGCCAGAACAAAGACCAGATGCATGTGATGCCCGTGTGCCTGTCTTCTCTTTTTCCTGTAGATGCTTCAAACTTAATAAGGCAAATGTAACTACTTTAAAAAAAACTTTGTTTTTTTATCATATCAATTTATTTTTTATTACAGCTCAATAAATGGCATGCTTTCAACGTTTCATAATTTCTAACCCTCTTGTTCTTTTGAATACATGCCTACATTATTTAATGAATATCTTCTCAGCTGTCAATAGCAAAACAGAAAGCCAATGGGAGATATGTCAAATATGGAACCACCTAATCAATATGTCTGAGTCCTTCCCCCATCTGCTTTCATATAAATATAATCAAAAAGTTCTCATTTTTATTCACTCTTGCCCTTATATATAATGGATTAATGTTGCCCTTTTCAAACCTTAAAATCATCTGTGGTAGAAACACTAGTTAGGATTTCATCCACAATAATATAGCTGCAGAAAGGACACTCAACAATGAGGAATGAATTGCTCATGATTTTTTGATGTCTAAAGGAAGTGAAAATTCAACAATGACCATAGTTAGCTTAAACTTCTAGCACTAGGAAATTCAATGAATTCTTGTTAGATCCTAACCTTTGAGCAACACTCTGAACTCCAGAGCTTCAGGAAAAAAAAACCCACAAAGCAGACACATTTCTGTACACTGCACTCCATATACTTGAAAAGAATATTCACGAAATTTACCATCACTCATAAAAGAAAACTATTTCCCCTGGAATGTCAACAGTCACTGTCTCATTGCTTCATTGGGGTATGATACAGTCAAGTATGGATAATAAAAACATCATTTTCAATTTGCAGGATCGAGATGAGAGATTCTTTCATGTTGTCAACACTTAATATTCAGTATAAATTCATAAATACCTGAGTCTAATATTAACAGAAAGTAAAGTGGTGAGGATAACTTACACAGGCTCAATATGTGTTAGTCATAAGAAATATTACATAATTAATAGCATTATGGTACACTGTCATTATCATCTTACCAAGTTTATGGGCTTCATACTCACGGTTGACAGCATTCAATTACTGATGAAGAGGCGTAAATACAGAAAATCATTCAGTTACTTCATGTCTGAGTATGGGGCACTCTGTCATTTATTCTCTGCTGTGCAAAGTGGCTGAACTGCATCTTACAGAACTGGAGAGCTTACCTGTAAGCAACTGCAATTTTAAAGCACCCTGACCCACACCAATACCACATTTACTTTAAAAGTAAACTTAATAAAATCCACAGAGACATGAAGCTTTCAAGCACTCCAAAAACCCAAACCAAACCAATACACATTGATTCAGTTTAATCAGAAAAAAACACAGAAAGAACCCAAAAAATGTTGTAAGAGCCTTCTCTATTTTATCACTTAGCCCGTGGCTTGAGATTGTGTACTGTGTACTACAATAAGGAGATGACAGGGAGGCCCAGTGCACAGAGCCCAGTATCATCTACAGGGATGGTATAATGCTGGGGATATCATATGACTAATTTCAAACTGCAGGGCAATAATTCTGTCATCCAAATAGCTTGGTACAGGTATTAGGACAAACATGTTGTCTAATGGAGATAGAAACATAAAGCCCAGAAATGAACAACATATTTTTTGTTAACTGCTGTTCAACATAGTCACTGAGAACACACAATGTGAAAAGCACAGTGTCTTCAATAAACCACATCAGGGAAACTGGGTATCTATCTATATAGATGCACAGGATGAAACTGGTTCCTGTTTTCCTTTTCTTCTTTTCACTAATCGACAAAATGAATGTGATAGGATAGAATCTTGGCACAATTTTGATGATTATTTTTTCTGCTTTTGTAGTTTTTAGAATTAAAATCAAGACCTTGCATATGCCCAGGAAACACACACACACACACACACACACACACACACACACACATCTATCTATCTATCTATCTATCTATCTATCTATCTATCTATGTATTATCTATCTATCTATCTATAATCTATCTATCATCTATCTACATCTACATCTGTCTCTATCTATATCAATATATAGCATTGAGATATACTCAACCTGGCTTGAACTATGTCGACAGATAGTGAGGGTGAACACTTCCTCACATGTTTATTGGTCACTTATATTTCATTCTTTGAAAACTGTCTACTTACTCCATTAGCCTCAGTAAGCTGATCAATTCTTGTTTAGTTCTATGATTTTTTAGGCAACTATTTTCATAGGATACTCAGCTACAAATGAATTACAGATTTAAATGTAAGAACCAATGCTGAAAAAAAATGAAAAAGACAATTTAGGACTTTTTCAAAGGGTTCCCCAGGCAAGTGTTTCTTTGTATGACTCCCCCAGACACAGCTATCAAGAGTGAAAAACTGGAAAGTGACCAAACGGACAAGCCTTAAGACAGCACAAGAAATAATAAAGAATAATCTGAAGACCCCAAAAATATGTTCAAATGACAAATAAACCCAAAATATATAAGAAATTCAACCCATAGAATGAAAAAATAAATTGGTTAAAAGTTATTTGAAGAACATCAAAAGAAACTTTTCAGAATAAGCCATACGAATGGCCAACAGGCCTATGAAAAAAATTGTAATATACAGTTACCAAGAAAACACCACATTAAACAACAGTGAAACATCAATTCTTGCTCATTAGACTAGCTGTTAACCAAACCCCAAAGTTCCATGTTAATAAGGATATGGAGAGTAAAGAAAGATATTGATGGGAATGTAAATGTTCCAGTTTTATTTATATTGCGGTAATAAAACCAATGACTGAATGCAATTCTTGGAGGAAAAGGTATATTTTGCTTACAATTACAGGCCACAGTTTATCACTGAGGTAAGTCGGGGTAAGAACCGTGGAAGAAGAACACTGCTTGGTGGTTCACCTTTGACACTGGTTCATGCTTGGCTAGGTTTCATATAAGACCAGTTCATCTGCCTAGGGATGGTACTGCCCACAGTGGAAAATTAAGTTTTTGGCACTTGATTTCTGTCAACATATCTTACTGTGCTCTATTCATCCTCCTTGTGATGGTGTGAAATGGTACAGTGTTGGTGAGGAGACGAAGCCAGGTCAAGTGACATGGGCTATTCAATGAATCTACTGATAGTTTTCTGTCAGTCTACCATCGACCTAACAGTTCACTGGGCAGGTAACCTCTTCAACTTGAATACATAGCACAAAGACAATTCAGATCCTAGGTGAGGAAAGAAAACCAGGCAATATAATAGTTCACAACGCTACTCAGAACGACCTATGATTTAAAACGTGAAAAAAAATTACTTATTTCCAGAATTCTGCATTTAAATAGTTCGTGTAAATGTATGTTTTCATTTCGTTAGGGAGAGATATCCAGTAGATTGATTAATGTACCACATGGTATTACCTTCCTGGACAAGAAACTAAAACTGATTTCGAAGATCCTGTCCCCCTCTGCATTGTACCTAGTGTACATGCAATTTCCAGTGGGGCTACAGCCTCATCAGTGTTTGTCAGTCTTCACCCCAAATGCGTGTGAACTGGGGTTTCCATGTGACTTCCATTTGTGCTTCTGCAATGACTAATTGTGTTGAACATCTGTTCATCTACTTCCTAGCTATTCATACATCCTTACTGAAGAGCATTTTGAATCATTTGCACATGTACCCTGTTCTAAGTCCGACTGACATTGAGCTGTAAGACTTCTTACATACTTTTATGTAATTTTTGTCTCCCTGTCTTTGTTCTAGTATGTCTGTGGATTATGTTTTCATTTTCTATGTCTTAGGAGTATGACCTGGTGTGAGTGAGGTTTTTCTGTCTAAGATAATGATTGTGATTAAATTATGTTTTTTTCCCCCAAAGACATATGTAATTGTTTCTCATCATTTGTTAAATAACATAGCATTTATAAACTGAATTATCTTTGATATTTTATAAAAAATTTTAGTAGATCACATGTGAGGACTTCCTAGTTTTTTTCTATTGTTCTATGTAAATATTAATATTTAAATATCATACTGTTTTGGGTTTGTTTTACTTGACTATATAGTCTTATACTGAAACTTTAAAGTAAAAGTTATATATTCTATGTTGTTGTTTTTCTTTGATTTTTTAAAAAATATATCATTAGTATTTTATATAAATTCATCAATCCATAAACATATATTGTAGGATTCTTGCCAAGATTATATTAAGACAATTGACTACTTTAAAGACAATGAAAGCTTAGAAACAGTGTGTTTTTACATTTATCAGCAGGCAATACTGCTCTATTACTTCACTATTTTAAAATATCAGATTTATTTTGTGGCTTTTGTGTAGACACCATGAACACTGTGTTAAATTTATTAAGATGTATTTTATAATTTTGAGACTTACTGATACTTTTTAAATTTATGTGTAGGAATGTGTGTGTGAATACACACGCATATGAACTCCCCCACACAAGTGCAAGAACTCACAAAGGTTAGATACATCAGATCCCTTGGAGCTGGAATCATGGGCAGCCTGGCTGGTTACTGGGAACTGAACTCACATCCTCTGGAAGAGCACTAAGTACCCTCATCCACTGGGCAGTCTCTCAAGCCTTCAACTTTTATATTTCTATGTAATGTGTATGAGTGTTTTGATTGCATGTGTGTAAGTGAATTCCATTTTTTCAGTTCCCACAGGGCTCGAAGAGGACATTAGATCCCTCTTGAACTGGTGGTTATGACGCAAACCCAGGTACCCTGTAAGAGCAGCAAGAGCTCTTAGCCACTGAGCCGTCTCTCCATCCCTGCATTCTGTGATTTTACCTGATTATAAATGACGCTTTGTTTTTTACATCTAATTGTTATTAGAACAGAGAAATAGTACTCAGTAGTTTACATTGATTCTCATGCCTTTGGTTTTGGTGGCAGAATAGTGAAGCATGAGATTAAAAGTTCTATCACCTCCTCTTTTTCTGTAAGGCTGCCTGTATGATTGACAAATTTTCCTTGCGTTTGTATGAATTCGTGGAGATTTTATACAATTAACTTAAATTTGTAGTACATTTTTGGCTTTCCTTAGCCAATTTCATCATAGGAGAATTTTATTTATTTATTTATTTTTTGTTTGTTTTTCCAGAAACATTGTCCATTTAATTGTCAGATTTACTGGCTTGCAGATGTCCACAGTATTCTCCCAGTGCCCTTTTATCCCAGTGATGCCTGTCCTGGTATATCAATTTACTTCTTTTTAAAATCTGATCAGTGTTGTGGCTAAGGTTTTCCCAGTTACATAGACTCCTCACAGGAGCTGCCTCTTGTCCAGCCAATTTTCTTCTGCTTCTTTGTTTCTCTGTAAACCAAGTCTAGATTTATGCTCATGGCTTCTTTGTTTCTGCTTGCTATTCTTGCTATTACTTTAATGGTTTTTGCTACATAGTATTTTAGGTATACACTTAGGTCTCTGATTGGACATTTTTCTTAACATAAGCATTCCCTGCACAAATATTGCCTCTATTACATAGTCACATGCTACCAATCTTGCTTGGTAATGATTTCATTTTTAGTCCATTCAAAACTACTTCCTAAGTTTTCTCAGAAATATGGATCATCTGTAAATGTGTTGCTCAACCTCTAACTTGTTGCCAAATTTCAAGATTCTTTTCTGTAACCACTTTGTACTTGTTCCTCTGGGTCACAGATCACACTTGGAATGAACACAATCCTCCATGATTGACTGAGTTCTTTCTCATGGCCCGTAATATGGCCTCCCTTTATGGGTGTTCTAAATGTCTGTGCTCTGTTGCCTGTAGTTGTACTCAAGCGGGTCATTTTGCTTCATTTTATTTGAGTCTGGTATGCATTTTCCAATTTTTCTCCTTCTCTCATCAGTTACCAGGTATGGTGTGTTGAATTTTAAGCTGTAGCAGTGGGCTCATCATTTCGTTTCTGGTTTCCATTGAGTTTTTCTCACTGGAGTATGGCACTCTGCCATTAGAGACATGCAAAAGTGGGGTGTTTTTCCTCCTGTCTCCAAGCTCCCGGAATAACCACTCTAAGACTCAAATTATATTTACAAATACCTTGGCCATAAGCTCTGGCTCTTCCTCAACTAGCTAATAAATTAACCATCCCATTATCCTTTGCTAAGTTTTGCCACATGACTGATTACCTCTGCTCAGCTCTCATGCTGCCCTCTCCATTTTCCTGGGTGAATCCTTTCACCTTGGTTCTATCCCAGAATGAAAACTCTACTGAATGTTCCACTTTCTATTTCCTGCCTAAGCTTCTAGCCCAATCAGCATTTTATTGACGGGTGCTGCATCTAGATAGCACACAGGAGATATTCTCTACAGATGCAGATACATTTAGTACTCTTATATTCTCTTGACGAATCGACTTTTTATCAAGATGAAATGTCTCTGTATTTTCCTGATGCAATTTTTTTTGTCCTAACATCCTAGACTTCTGATGAATTCTTGCATGTGTACTAATTTCCATCTTCTTAATAATAGTACCTTGTTCAAAGATGTCATAGGACTATGCTTTCTCTATCTCTCTACTCACTCCCACCCTATCCCCTTTGCAGGCTTTCTATAGATCATGAATTTCAATGCTGAGGCTAAGAACATGAACTGAGCAAATAATCACAGTCTCTTTTCTTTTCCTTTTTCACTCAAGAAACAACAACAACCAGGATAACAAATCGACGGCAACAAAATAACCAAGACTAACCAACCAACACCCAACCAATCAAAAATAGTTAATGCCCCCAAATTTCCTCTAAATCCATCTCTCCCTTTTCATCTCTCTCTCCATCTCTCCATCTCCTTCTCTCTCCATCTCTACTTCTCTCTCTCCCTCTCTCCTCTCTCTTCTTCTCTCTTTCTATTCTTCTAAGGGAAACCATCAAATTCTGGATCCCTCTGCTCTTTTTGTTTTATGGTTTTCTTTTTCCTCATTAGGGTAGCTGATCTGGGTTGTGCCTAGAACACATCTCCCTCGGTGATTCTCTTTGTAAGCATTTAGCCTGATACTGCAGGAATGAAGAAGTGATAGTCCTTTGTTAGCTTCCCCTTTCCACAGACATTTGTTCAACGCTTGTCAGATGCCTGACATCAAGTTCCATCCTGACATAAAATTACAAATGTAAAGATACTCATGGCTACACTTAAGAAGCTAAAATTTATTGTTGAATACAATTATCTCATCATGAATATGTGTAAGTATGTCCTACAAGAAATTCAACACAGAAAACGAGCACAGCACTATAGAGCCACAGTGACAACAGACTAAGTCATAAGAAGGATTTTGCTAAGGAAGAACTCTTTGACCAAGATCTGGAAAGAGTAGCTATTATCCAAAAAGGCTGAACACAGTGAAGACAAAAGCATATTGAAATCTTAGTTAATACACATATGCCGTTAACAGGAAAAGTTACAATAACTTTGATTTGCAATATCATGATACGTAATTAGTTGCAACAACTCTCAATTTGGCATTATCTTGTCATATAGTTATAAATGAAATTATGTGTTTATGATCTGAGGAAAAAGAAACGGTATGTTGCACACTGTGAGACAGAATAGACGAGAAAATAGAAATGCCATATACATGCATAGGTACACACACACACACACACACACACACACACACACACACACACACACACACCCATGCACCCTCACATGCAACTTTTCTGGTTCTTTTTAATATAAAAACACATTTTAATGACTGTAGAGATTGTTTTAGTAAAGACAATAAATAAGAAACACATGTATTTTAAAATTGCATTTGTTAGGTTTTCTCCAAACATGATAATAATGCAACTTGGCACCTCTTTTAATGTAGATAGAGGAGAGATAAATGCAATGATCATATAAACAGGGTATTTGAAACCCTCACCTAGTGGTCCTACCCTGGTAATGCTCATGCACAGCTTTTTATCTTTCTTTCTTTTATAATGAATTGCTCTTATCTCCTGTATTAATTAGCAGTTTATGTTTAGTAAATCGCTCCTATGTCCACTAGCTTAATATCCATTTAGTTTGCTCCAGATTCTGTCCAGTAGTTTTTCTAATCCCCAAAAAAACTACTGGTCAGTAGTTTGCATCTACTGACCCAGTAGAAAACTAGCTTAGGCTTTGGAAGAGCATTTGAGGGTCAGACAGTTCTTCTGATTCAGATGGCTTTGTCGACAAGTCATGGAAACTGGCTAATGATTGGGTCACACCCATTTTATTATCTAGTAGGCTGCATGACACTGGATCTTTGTGGGGGGCCGACAGAAGGCGGCTATCATCCTTGCAGTCATCTTTAGCCATACACACTGATAAGAGATTTGATTACAATAGCCCACAACAGCTGAGCACACTCTGATAACATCTTGTTTTAGATACCCAGGATCTTCCCTTGGGTGTGTGAGACTTAAAGGTGTGATTTAGAGACTTAAGGCATGACTTAGAGATCAGATTTAGAGATAAGACCTAAGGGTGTGACTTAAGGGCGTGGCTTAGAAGTGAGACATATAAAAGGTGAGAGGCAGACAGAGGAGTTCAGTACAACTTGGAGTAGGATTTAGGCATTGAGGAAGAAGACACTTGGGCTAGAGAACTCAGAAGAAGATTATTAGGTATTAGGCACTTGGAACTTGGAGGCACTAGGGACTAGGGACTAGGGATTAGGAACAAGAGACTTGGAGAGAAGAAGAGAGACTGAAGAATAGATGGGATTGAATCACACTCTGTCTGGTCTCCATTCTTCGCATCCATCCTCACTCTCTCCCTTGCTGAACCCCGACCCTAGAACCTGAGCAGCTTGGGGCAGTGCTGGCTCTAACAGCTTAGCCCCCAAGGCTTTTGGCAGTGCGGGTTTCAACATTGACAGAGCGGTCTGAGACATTTTGGCCCCCAACCATGGGGCAGCTCGGGCCACAACAGATCCTAAAGCAGTCAAGAAGCAGTCTCTGTTGTGTGTGTTCAACAATGTTCTATGAATATCCCATTGGCCAAAGCGCCCTCCTTTGAGAAGTCCTATGTCAGTATAGAGAGTGAGTGATAAATGTGTGTGTGTGTGTGTGTGTTGTTTTACAATAGATTCTCATTAGATGAACAGAAAAACCCAAACTAATAAATTTTTTGATCCCTCCCTAAACCAAAAGTACACTAAACTGAATACAAAAATGAGATCCTTGCATTGATGTTCCCCTGAAACCCTAGTATCTGTGGCAAGGTATCAGTTAACCTTTTTGTGGTAGCACTGTAACAGCATTTACATATGAGTTTATCAAAAGAAATAAGATAAGGCAAGTTTTTGTTTGGTATATCTTTAAAAAAAATCTGTGGATTGCCATGAATTGTGGCTTACTTTCCTTATACTAGGGCCTCTAACTGTCACCAGAACAACCTGGAATGGAACAATTCGAACAGAGGGTGGAAGGATCCTGACTTTAGTTCATACATACACAGACACACAGACACACACAGACACACAGACACACACACACACACACACACACACACACACACACACACACCAGAGGTTTTTGAAAAGATCTTAGTCTTAGTCTAAATTTCAGGATGGCCTATGTGTCCTTAGAAGTCTTGCTAGTGAATACCACATTACATTCCACTGGGCAAAAACATTCAAGAAAAAGCCAAGATTTAAATTGCTTAAAGGGGAGAGGCATTTGACATGACAGCAGCTACTGTCACTAATAGCAGGGCACCATCCCTCACTTTCAGACTCATATCCATCTCCATCTGGATTTGGCCTTGAGATTTGAAGTTATATAAATTATAGGAAATATGGCTAGAACAATACATTCTGCATGTCTCTAAGTCTCTGGGGAAAAAATCAATCAGACAATGAAAAATGCCATGAGGAATTTCCAGACCTCACTATAATTTATATTTGCTTTGCAAGACTATTAAAATTGAATGGGAATTTATACATCATTCCAGGCAACTGATGTATCAAGACACTAACACTGTTCAAAACAAATCTTTAGTTGAACAATTTTTCTGTTTGCATTATAGATCAAATGGTTACAGTCAGCTTGAATAAAGCAGCACACAGTTAATTCATAAAGAAAAAAAATCTGGTTGACTAAGCAATAAACATCCCAGTAGGCAAGATTATTTGATAAGAATGTCTAGGATAGAATTAGAGGGACTTCTGTGGTTGGCTCCAGAGACATCTTAGAGAGCAAAAGGAAAGGTGTAGTCAAAGACCAAAGTGTGATAAAGCTGTGTGCTTACTTCACCCTGCCTTTCACAACACAACCCACTGAATGAGAGAAAAAACAACAGCCACCATTGGGCCTTCAGCAATGAACTCAGTGCTGTACACAATAAAAATTAGTAGAATGTGTTAATACGGAATATAATTGTTTCAAAAGCTAAACAGCTTCACCATACCAGAAAGTCCTGTTGTAATTGAACTTGAATTATTGGGGTTAAATATTAGTTAGAAATTGGAAATTAAAGAGAAAGACTTACAGCTATACCTGGCTCTGTAAAGCAACATGAAGGGCATAAAGCAACAGTGACTGAAAGACATCGTCTTTCTGAGAGCAAGTGCCCAACCCCAGGTCTGTGTGTTTACTGTTGGTTCTCCTGACAATGGGTTCCACACTCACAAACCCAGTGATATTTATTTCTCTCTTGCTGCTGTTTTTCTGACAAAGCAACTTTGGGAAAGCCATCTATTTTAAATGATGGCAGGGAAGTCAAGGGATCAGGAGCTTGATGTGTCTGACGAAACTATCTTCAGGGAGAACAGTAGATACCTATGGCTTCTCAGCTTTCTCCCCGATATAGTTCAGGATTCAAGTCAATGAATGGGATTACAGTGTCATGTCTTCCCACACAAACTGAAGCTATACACATAAACCCCACAGGAACACCCAGAGGCCTATCTCCTAAATAATTCTAGATTTTGTTAAGTTGATAGCACTAATCTCCATACCTCCAACTACATATTTAAAAAATTATGTAGCACTGTTGACTTTATTTAAGAGTGTGGCCCCTGAGTGGTCTAACTTGCTCTAGCAAATAGCCACACACTTAACAGTATGTAGGAAACTTAACAGAAGTCAGTGGGTTTAAAAAGGAATGAATAAAGTTGTGTGGATGTCAGATGGTGTGTATCTTATAGAAAATGGGAAAGAGGGGTAGGGTTGTTCAAAAGACAATGTCTGAAAACTTCAAAGAATTAATAAGGAATTAAAGGGAATAAAGACTTTTCTTGCCATTATTCTATAAACATTACAACAGCTACTGATAACTGTGCTCTGCATTATAAATATTCTAAACATGATCTTAAATACCTCGCTGCAAGAGTTAAGTAGGTTTGTCCATCGCTGTCCTGTCTTCTATAAGGAACAACGGCATCTAAAAGGCTGGGGACTGAAAGGGTGTCTTAGAACCAGTCGCCCATGTATAGATACTAAGGGATGACTGTACACCAAACTCGAGCATGTAAAAACCAGAAATTGAAATCACTCATTTCCTATTTCAAGTCCTCAAAACCCAAATACTCTGAAAGTTTTGGTGCAGAATGCACTTTGAAAGAAGGAATTAGCAATTGAAATGCTATGGTGTTTTAAGATATGTAAATGCCCTTTGGCTTTCGAATTAAAATTCTATCAGTGTCATATCATATGCAGGTCTTTAAAGTACGCATATGCCATGAATCACTTGTGATATTTTCATGATTCAGAACTGTAACTATTAGTTGGTTTCTACCTCTGTTTAGGGCATAAACTCATGTATCAAGAGATAAGATTTTAATCTATTCCATAAAGCCACCAATGTAAACCAGGCCAACATGCCTTCAGGGTGTACATCCTAGTAAGTTGATGGGTAGGGGTTGGCAACATCCCATTTCCTGCCTTGCCTGTTAGCTACATAGTTGCACTAAAAGGAGTTCCTGTATTTTTCACAAATGTATTTTTCTCGTTACTGCTTATTGAACTATATACAAACAACTGATTCAAAAGAAACTGATATTTTTTAGGAATCGACTACAGTCTGAGGGGCCTCAGTTCTGATGATATAATATTAACTTGATGGGCCCTAGGAGAAAACCATCTGAGCACATCTGTGAGCGAGTTTCTCAACTTGGTAAGCTGAGGTGGGATGACTCATTCTATGTGTGGGCAGGACGATTTCATGAGTTGGAGCATCTGTGGTACTTCCTGAGGATGAAGCATGACTAGCCTTTACTGTGCCTTCCCAATATAATGGGATGCACCCTCAATATATGATCTTATGATTCCATCTTCCCTCAAACTCCTTTTGCCAAGTGTTTTGTGTATTTTAATGGAAATAAGGAAAGTAATCTACACAGCTCCACGTGATCAATTTAAAAAGTCTATAAAAATTATACTTTGGGGGCCATTGTGCTATAAAAGGTAGGCTTGATGGTAGAAAAACAGATTCACAGAAAGAATAGAAGAGATACAGAGACGTTTAGTCAAAGAGAGTACAGCTATCCAAATGGCTGATAAATTCCTATAAAATATTTTATGAAAGATTCTTCAATTATCACACCAAAGGGCCTATGTTTTGCACTGCAGCTGGGTCAATGGATAATTTAAAATTTAATGTCAGCTCTCCTTTGTTTTAGATTGCGTATTAATTTCAAGAGTTGATCCAGACAAAGCAGTTTAGAAAAACAATTGTAGTGATTTCTTTTTTCTTTTTTACGCCGAGATAGTAAGTGCCTTGAGCACATCTAAAGCACATTACCATCATGGCATGGAGAAAGACAGAAAGTGTACCTTGATATTTGGGAAACTGTGAGGCTAAGAGTTACTTAAATCTATAAACTTTCGACTATTATAGTTAATAGACTTGAAAAATATTGCAAAGACAGTTATAAGCATGCATTTCCTGAGATCATTTCTTAGCTCTACTACTCTTCAAGAATTATACATTCTAAGCAACCCTTACATTAGATGCTAAATGTCAATCATAACTAATAAGAAAAACTTCCACTCAGTTCAATCAAAGATGAAATGAATATATGTATAAACTGATAGTCTCCCTAAAATATCAGGAGAACTCAGAGTGTTTTTTAATTGTCTGTTTCCTTAGACTGTGCCATCTCCCCCTCTTTTCCAGTAAGGATGGAAATCTATCCTAATGCTGTACCTTGCATCTTTCTTTCTATGGTATCTTCTATCAGAGTTCACACTTTGTATTTACCACCTCAAACTTTCTCTTTGTTTCTGTAGTTTTTGTAATTATCTGTGTTTGAAACACCAACGTACTTTAAAATAGTTGAAAATTACGAAGTGAAACGTTCATTCATCACTCTATTGAACTTAAGATAATGAACAGTCACCAGAAAAAATAAATCAATTCCCTCACCATGTTTAGCACATTCTGTGAAGTCCTGAAAGTCTCAGTGAATCTTCATTACATTGGTGTAACAATCACAGGATTATCTGGATTTGAAATGTAAGAATACTGACAGTTCCTATTCATTGTAACAGTGGCTTGTTAAATGGCCCTTTCCTTGCGCACCAATTATATTTATCCATCCATCATTCAAAGTCTTTTATATTGAATGCCTATTATTCCCAAGGATTGAGAACAGCAGCTAGTAAGAATACCAACATAGCAGATCATAGCAATGTGTCTCTAGAAATTCACAAGGAAATTACAAATTGCTGTCTGTATTATTTAAAAATGACAACATGATACATGAGTCGGAAGTTGAATAAATACGGAGTTAAATATCTTATATCAGGGAGAGCAGCATTTCTTAATATAAGGTGGGCGAATAATTTCATATATTATTAGAAAATGGATTATTTCCTATTACAGTCACCTGTGCAACATTTTATAGTTCACTGACACTAATTGAAATATTTATTAGATATAAACAAGTTGAAAGCAGGTCTTCCAAAATGTCTTACCTGCTTGTATATTTAAAATTTCTCTAACCATAACTCATTACACAGACTCAACGGTGTATACAGCCCTGAGTGCCTAATCAATAAAGACAGCACTCATTTAACATTCTGCAGACCAATAATAAGGTGGATTATTCTGAACTCTCATTGCCTTGAGTGAGAGAAGGGTGGAGAAGGGGTGGTCTATGATGCTGTTTACAGAAAGAAGTAGGCTTGTGGGGCTGTAATATAATGAATGGATAATCTCTTGCTGAACAAGAGATACTGAAAAGTATGAGAGAAGCCCATGTTTAAGTAAGCTGGGTTGTGTCACCGGAGGGAGTCCTGTATTGGCAGCACCTCTTCTTGTATTTCTCCTTTTCTCTATTTCACCACTCTCTCGGCCAAAATAGACTGTAAAACTGTGAGCCACACAAATATTTCTCATGTTAAGTTCCTTTTCTCTAGTAGTTGGTCACAATGACTCAAAACACTGACTATAGACTTCTCTGATGAACCACATGAGAATGTGTTATCAGTAGAAAAGAGCCTGGGCTTTAGGCTCAGACAAGACTTGGTTTTGACCCCAACACCATAAATTACCATCCCTTTCATCAACCTTAATAATTCAGGGACAAGTCTTCATTTATATCTATATTTTTCCTGTTGGCAATATAATAATATGGTTCATACATTAAAATTGGAAGCTCATCAATTCTATATACTTTTCACTTTTGCTTTTTGTCATAAAAAGATTTTTTATGCCATTCAATCAGGTAACAGGAGGTGAAGTAGAGCTGGGGAAAACTGGAGGTCAATGGTTATTGCCAGATCCCCTGTTGTCCAGGAATGGGAAATAAGGCTCTATTCTCACTCTTTTCAGATATTGATCCCTGTCTGCCAATTACCCTGATGAAGCCGGGAGCATGGAGACCTTAGGGGCTGAGGTAAAAATGCCTCTTCTCCTGAAGAAAATGTGCTTTCTCCATATGCCCTTGGGCCATCTAAAAATCAATATGAGAAACAATCTTTAAAGACTAAAATGCCATCCTGGCATCACTAACCTGTGGGCTGTGGAGGACACAATAGCTTCAGTGAAAGGTTTCCCACAGAGATCCACAGGATGTTAAGAAGCAGTGTAGCAAAAAACCTTGCCTTGGTTGTACCTACAAAGGCCATGTGATCTTTTCTCTGTCTGGTGTTGTCTGTCAGGTATACTGATTAGCAATCCCTGATTTGGGTCAGAGTCTAAGACAGACCATGGTTCTCTATATTTAAAGATCTCATATTATAATAAATTTACTACATATTCCCTAAATATAATTATTATCAGATCTAATAAAATCACAGATTGATTTGTTGTTTAAAACTATTCTTTGTTTAAAAATCCAATGAGAGAAGCCATACATGGTGGTGCACATCTACAATCACAACACTTGGGAAGTAGAAACAGTTGGATCTCTGTGTGTTCAGTCAGCCTGGCACACATGGTGAATCTGAAGCCATTCAGGACTTCATAGATTTCAAATTTCATAGATAGCAATGCCATTAATTTCTAAACCTTCAGGACTTAGCCATCAAACATAGACTTAATATTTAATATTAACATATTGACAGTTGCTCACAGCCAGTGGCGTGGGACCCTTCCAGTCTGCCCCAGTGCCCTGAGCAATCATAGGGCACTAGCTGTGCATACAACACCCCCCAATTCAAAGGGAGCTGGACTCCAGGAGCTCTAGCAGGCCCAGAATTGTAGAAGGAGGTATATCCTTGTACACCACAATTTTTAAAAAATCATGTTCTTCTTATTTTAATCTTTTTAAAAAATTTTTGGATGCCAAGGAACTTTCTGCTGAGTGTCTATGGTACTCTACAACTAGGCATACTTATGCATAGGTAAAAGGGAAGGATCCACTTACTGGTATATGACATGATTCGGATCAGGTATTTGATATGGGGAAGAGGGCATGTTAGTGTTTTTTCTGCAGGATGCTGAAGGAACATGGTGGCTGCCAGAGTGATGGGTGAGACATGCTGATGCTGGGACAAAGAATAATGCTGACCTGTGAGCTTGCTGAGTGCCTTGACAATGATGACTGGGTAGCTGTATTGGACATATGTTCAGACCCACCTTTGCTTACCTACACCCCTGATGGGATAAGCTACCTTGCCTCAAGTTTTTATACCTTGTGGAACAGAGAATCAAAAAGAGAAGTTATAATGACTCTTGTATTTCTCTTAAATGTGACCAGTTATTCAGATTCAATCATGGACTGGTCTAGAAATCACTCCAATATTGCAAATAATGGTCTTTATTTGGAAGGTTGGTTCTAGACATTTTCAGAGACATATTTGGAAGTTAGCTGCAGTTCTCTATGATGTTATTTTAGCAAGAGATAAAGTTGGGACAGGATCTGGATTTCAAACAAGTGTTTGTACATGTATTAAGGCTCTTTTAATTGTCAAGTTAAAGTTACTTTTGTTTCTTCTACAGTATTTAAGGTAAGTTGCATTGATTATACACTTTCTAATTGCATTAGTGTATTGAAATCTGGCATGTCAGTTATGGAGGTCTATCAACCATCTATTGTTTTATTACCCTGAGTATCACAGAACCTTAATCTTCTGAAAAAAGCTTGCAAGTACTGGAGAAATTTAGTCAGGCTTTAAGCAGAAGCAAGAGAGTAGTGGGCTTGATTATTGCTGGTTTAACAGCTTTAATTACATAAATTGCTAGCACCACTGCTTCTGCAATTGCCTTGACACAAGAAGTTAAGACACTTACTTTTGTTAATCATTTAGCAAAAAATGTCACTAATTTGCTGAATACACAAGAGGATTTAGATAGGCATTTGGAACAACTTATTGATACTCTTTATCCTATTGAAATTATCGGAAGGAGGTTCAAAGTTTAAGAGTAAGGAGTCATCTTGAGTGTCATGCCAAATACCATTGGATTCATGTTAGTACTAAAATTTACAGTGGTAGTCATAATTATGAAAAAGTTTAAGTATACTTACAGTGTATTTGGCATAATTCTAAGATTTTTCCGGATGTTTTACCTTTGCATAGTGAGCTTTTGAATTTAAAGAATGCTGCTCTGCTGACTGTTGATGTGGCAGATACTGCTGATAAAAATACCCATGGCCTGAGATCAGGACTTCTATTTTGGTCAATATTCAAGAAAGGCATATATAGATTGATCATACAAACCCTTTCTGTTCTGGGAATACTTTTATTCCTGCCCATCGTGTTAAAGCTTGTCTTTAACAACATCAACATGTTGGCAGCCAAAGTACATGGCTTGAAATGGAAAATGGACCTCCCAGACAGACTTATTAAATTAACAGGCTGACAAGCCAAGGACAGGTAAGATTCTGCACAAAGCCTTACTAACATAAGACAGAGTGCATTCCTTTTGATAATGCATATTCCACGATGGGTAAGAAAGGCATTCTTGTCAGTAAAACCTAAGACAGGCTCAGTCTTGTTTATGAAATAAAAAAGGGCTGCTTGGCAAGAATCTGACATGGGACAAGGACAAGGAAATGGGTTGCTTGGCAGGAATATGACATTAGCCAAGGACAAAGAAGTAGGCTTCAGGTAGAAATCTGATATTAGGCTAGAACAAAGAAGTAATTTCTGGCAGAAATCTAAATCTTAGGCTAAACCAAAGAAGTAATTTCAGACAGGAATGTAAATTTTAGGCTAGATCAAGGAAGTAGGCCTCAGAATTGAGAATGACTTTGGGCTAGAACAGGGAAGTTGGTTCAGATATCTTGGTCAGCCTGATAAGGCCTTAGAAACAGTCATCATGGGAATATTCATGGAATTTTGTTTAATGCCTTGTTTGTTCTTTGGCTGTTTATTGTCTCGCTTGTTCCTTGACTATTTGCATTTATTGTATTGCTAGTTCCTCAACCTAGAACTGACCTTAATGCATGCATGTAATTAAAGTGATATAAAAGCAAAAAGGAGGAGGGGTGATGGGATAGAAGATTTCTAGGGAGAGGAAATGAAGAAGGGATATGGCATCTGAAATGTAAATAAACAAAATATCCAATCAAAAATTAAAGAGCGGAGTTGCATACAAAAACAACAAAATAACTTGACAGTCAAAGCTTAACATGTTACTCTGATTGTATAAGTTCTACAGTGAGGCCACACCATATAACAGTAGACAGAAGAAATATGCAACTTCTACACAGGAACAACCACCAGGTATGATATAGAGTCCACAGCAGATGGTTCTCTTTGCAATTCTATAAAGGATTAAATAGGACTCCATACTTACACCTTTAACATTCATTTAACAAGAGTTCTGATGTGGCACTGCCAATGGCAATATGCATGGACTATTTTTATATAGCCAACGTCAAAAAGATGTTGTTAAACTAAATTGTTTTATTCAATGATGCATTAGAGACATTTGAAAGAGAAAACTATTCTAATGTTCAGACATGCCTAGAAAGCAAATCCACTGGGGTTAGGGATGGCTTAGTGTTGAAGGTTTTGCCCACTATATGAGAAGTACTGGGCCTGGGCATGACCACAGACACATGGACATACACACAGACACACAGTCTCTCTCTGTCTCTCTCTTTCTCTCTCAGTTAACTAGTTTCACTGACATTGAATCTAGAAGTTCTGTTTTACACCATGCTCAAGCCTTACTCTGCTTACTCTACTCTTCTGCAGAAACAATATAAATAAACTTTGGTCATGGTGCTTGAGAAACTGACTATTAACATATTCCTGTCAGATATAAAAGTCAAGAAAGATTTTCTGTAAACCTTATATGGGAGAAAAGTCTTATCTCAGAATCTTTCACAGATCATTGAAATTGAAAGCGTGCTACAATGTTTAAGGTACTAAAATACGGAATTGATCAAAATTAGATGTTTGCATTCTTACTTCCCTTAATATCTCTGTCTTTCTATCTCTCTATGTATCTGAGGGTTTCTCTCTCTCTATTTCTTGGTGGTATGACTTTGAGAAAATTACTTTATTTGTCATGTTTTTTAAAAAAA
The DNA here is from genome assembly GCF_011762505.2 of Arvicanthis niloticus. Lineage (NCBI taxonomy): Eukaryota > Metazoa > Chordata > Mammalia > Rodentia > Muridae > Arvicanthis > Arvicanthis niloticus. The sequence continues at coordinate 47,390,558 of NC_047678.1, forward strand.
ATCCCAAGCTGGAGAGATGGCTCAGTGGTTAAGAGCACTGACTGCTCTTCAGAGGTTTTGGGTTCAATTCCCAGCAACCACATGGTGGCTCACAACCATCTGTAATGGGATCTGATGCTCTCTTCTGGTGTATCTGAAGACAGTGACAGTGTACTTACCTATATAAAATAAAAAATTTCCGTAACTGGACTCACTTCACATCATCTCCTGAATTGAGTCACTAAACATGAATTGTCCTCTCCAGTCCACAGAATTAAAATGGACTCAAAAGTCATATCTGGTAATATATTAGTCTCCGGATATGCTTGCGCTAAGTCCCTAATTTGACAGTGAGTGTTTTTAAAAATGTTAATTGTGCTTTCCTTAATGCTTGGAAAGTCCAAAGATCTTTTATTTAAATTAGTCATCTATAATTTAGGAACATGAAAGACTACATTTAATAATACAGATAAAAATATACTTTATAAGCTTACATTTTAAACATTGATAAATAAATATTTTATATGCCTAAAACTAAATGGATTTATTTTTTTTTTCACTGAATGTGGTTTTTAATCTTTGTAGTTTTGTGCAGATGGTCTCATGTGCCCTTATTACCTACACTGAGTGAGCTTATGGTCTACTTAGTTCTGTACGATTTGATGAAATGATTTAATTCATTGTTCCTGTCACAAATAATCTGGTGTAGGCCCAGATCACATAAACAGGAGAGTTAGTGCTACTGAAGATTACTATATATAATGCTAGATTAGCCATAAATCTCAAGAAACATCTTGGGAGACACAGTGTACCATTTCTACTACTGCTTGTTCCCGTAACTAATTTACTTAAGAGTATACTGGAAACAAACACACAACATTGAATGGAAGAAAAAAAAATCTAAAATGTGATTTTATTGCTTCCCCAAATTCCTTTACTCAATTTTTCATGATGTATGTCATACCTTAGCATGAGATGTGGACTCAATGTGTTTGGCTTCCTAGAACTATCTGTGGTGGCAAATCATAAATGAGAGGAGACTGAGTCAATGTCTCCATGTTCTAAATACGGATAGAACTGGAAAATCTGCCATTAAGAAACAAAGTGTAAGGCTACTTTAAAAAAAATCAATGTTTTATAATTTACTCTGAAAATGATAACATGTGAAAAGCTTAAAAAGAAGTTTTCCATGGAGATGATTTAGCAGTACCACAAGACAAGATTTTTTTTTTTATTTTTTTGCTTAGGCTGAACATACCACATTAGGGGTCTAAATGATGGAGGAGCATTGTGTTTCAAAAGCTAAGTTTCAAATGTTTCAAAAACCATTATGGGACATTATGCTTTTGGTTCCACAGACTAAAGGCGTGCAACAACTGCTAGACAAGACACCTGCAATGGGAGAGTCGCCTGAGCTACATGAGACCCTACTTCAGTAAAACTAAGTAGAGTAACCACATAAGCAATCACAGCAGAGGTGGCTGAATATGCATTAAAGAAGAAAAACGAGGATAGTAATATTCACGGTGCCTGATCTGAATGTCTTAATTCTGTGCCATGTCTTGTGCCTTGTAACATTTACTATTCATGAGGTCTGGGCTAAATAACCTACTGTTCTTGTTTCAAAAGACAAGGGGACTTAGAAAAGTTTGATACGCTGCTCAGTAGGTCAAGATGTGAGCACTGACGGGAAGGCTGATAAAAAATTTAAGCTATAATAGTCTTCAGACATATTTTCAACAGATTTAAGAGTCCCAAAACAGTAATACTCTTGAGAACTCTAGTAATTTGTTACAACTGCCATTGGCTGCATGAAAGTTAAAAATGGTCATCATAATAGAGTTTTAGGATGAGAAACTTAAGTCTTCATAGAAAAACTTAAGAACAAGATTAATTAGCCTAAAACATTATTTTAAATATTTGTACACTGGCTTAATAAAATAATGCCTAACTATTGAACATTTATTGAGTATCAGACTTACTATTAGAATCTACTTACATATTAGTTTATTTAATTTTCAAAACTTCCCAGAAGTCATGCCCAGAAGGTAGCAGGGTCCGAATTCAAACTAAAATCCTTGATCTGTTTCAAGAATCTTTACTCTCAGCCACCATGTTGTAAACAGTAGCATTTATACACCTTCAACCTCTCAGGTCCCATTTTTGGCCTTTATTACTAGTATACATCAGGGAAATGATTCCTTGCTACCACCCACAAAATATATGCAAACTTGTCCGACACTGTAAATGACTGTGAACCTCAGGAGATTGTCCCCTACCTACAGAGTCAGTTGGTTTTTGATTTATGTCTCACAGGCACTGACGTTGGTCTAGATTATCAGATAGGAGAAGTGAAGGATAACTGGTGTTTGAGAAGAAAACCCTTTGCATGTCTTCTCTGTCCTAACATCTGTCTACTCATTGGTTTCATGTCGTGAGCCATCATCGGTTTTTACCCCCAGGCTTCTGTTCTCAGGAAGCCACTGTGTGACTAGAAGATGCAGAGCTATCTTTATTCATCTTCATCTTCTCCCTAAGGAGTCCCTACAGTAAAGACTCCTGCTCTACCATCTGGTTGCAACTCACTGTCTTTTCCCAGCCCCAGTACTCTGAAAGTTAACCTTGATCAGAGTATCTGGTACTTTTACAGATTATAACACAATATATCAAACCTAAAGAACGAAATTTGGAAATGAATTATAGATAGTATCAAAACAAGGAGGGAAACTCAGGTAGAGAATAATTTGCATATAAGTAATTATAATACACACATTTTCATCACAGCTAATTTTAGAGAAATTGCTTTCCCATTTTACAGCCATTGACTTTACAAAGGTAAAACCAGCCCAGACTGTAGCAATTAGAGGTTCCATAAATTGCACCACATTTTTACAAGGAAGAATGCTTGTTAGGAAATTCCACTTACACTGAATGTTAACTTTATATACTTTATGTGTGCACTAAAACTTCTTCAAGTAAATGAGTGTTTAGTAGGGTACTGATAAAGATGTCATTCAGTGCATCAATGCTTTTAAAAATGTATCTTTCCAATCAATAAAAATGTAGAAATAAATACTTCACAACATATCATGACATTAAATACAAAGGTATGTTAAATTCTTACCAGTCCTGGTGAGACTAATATAGTCCCTTCTAGAAGTCCTTCATTAATCTGGGATTATATCTGGGCAAGCTGAATGTGTGCTGGTCTTTTGAAGAAAGTGTCCCAGGAAAAGGTTTGAGCAGCAGTCACTAAAAATGGCCCAATAGTATCACTCAGTTTTCTGAAACACAGAAGGTGGTTGAAAAAAAATAAGAATGGGAGTCTGCTCACAGAGCACCTGCTCACAGAGCGCCAAATCTGTTCTTTGCACATGACACATACTCATTTAACTGCACAGCAGTTGAAGCTTGTCAGTTTTTGAACATCTTAAACGTCTTACTTTTTTACATTATTTCTTTTACTTTTGAGATTATAGTTACATCATTGTCTTCTGTTTTCTCACTCCAAACCCTCCCATACACTCCTTCTCTCTCTCTCTCTCTCTCTCTCTCTCTCTCTCTCTCTCTCTCTCTCTCAAGTTTACAGCCTCTTTTTCATTAACTATTATTACATGCATATATGTGTTTATGTACATGTTCCTAAATATAACCTGCCCAATTTGTATGCTACCTACAATGATCAAAGTGGAGAGTAATAGAACCCAGTCCTAAAGGATACATCTACAAAACAAGTCCTGCAGCTTATCCTTTAGCAAACAGGCTAAAGTAGTCAACGATGCTCTCCATTTTACATGATATTATAAATAATGTATCAGTAACATTCTCAATAGATGCATTATGCATAAGATAATAGTGAACTATTACTATAGTTGTTCATTTGCATACTTAACCTACATTCAATTTATACATTAGATAAAGTGAGAGATTGAAAGCCACTATTATAATAGAGTCATTATGACAGTATACTGTGGTAAAACCTCCAGTATCATTTTACTTTAGCTTTGGGCCATGATTATGTATACGAAGTTTTACTCCTGCCACAAATATTGTAAAACTAGTTACTCTATAGTTTCTAAGTAGCCAAGAGTGGGTGTCATACAAAAGATGGTTTACATGGCCAAAAGCATAATTCACTCCAGCCAGGATGGATCAAAACAGCATGACATCTCACCATGCTATTCAGAACAGGGTAAATTTAAACTTATGAAATGTTAATTTCTGAAATTTTCTATTCAATATTTTAGCCATTGACCAGCCATGCATGACTAAAACTGAATAAAAATTATGAGAACAAAAAGAGAATAAGAAGAGAGCACTACTCTGTATTTTGAATAAAATGAAGAGTGGGATCTTGGAGTCACATATGGTCAGGGTTCCTGCCACTTCATGACAGTCAAGCCAAGTAGTTGACCTCTAAGGGGGAACTGTGCATGTTCTGTGCAGACACCTGTGAAACAAAATCAAGTTGGCCTAAGTGAAGCACTTTGTAGTATTCAATGGAAATCTACTGTACTTGTCTGTATCTCAAAATCTCTTTCCTTTCCTTCTTTCTTTATTGCTTCTTTTCTCTCTCCCTTCTTGTTGCTTAAAAGCTATAAAACAGGAAGGTATTGACTGAGCATACAGTACAAAGCCTTTGGTTGGTGTTTGTTAGAAATCATCTCACCATCCATAAGAGATGTCTTTGCTTCTGTTCTACAAATAAAGAAACTAAGAATCAGCAAATTCAGAATGTGTCAGAGTCAGATTACAGGAAATCAGTGGATCTGAACCTTCATGTCTGTCTAATTTCTGCCCCATTTCTTTGTTTTATTTTTCTATCCCCTATTTTTATTTTAATTATTTTTATTTTTGCCTTTTTTGGTTTGGTTTAGTTTAGTTTAGAGACAGAATTTGGCTAAGTAATACTTGCTGACTTTGAACATGTCATTGTCCAACCCCACCTGGCATTACTGTCAGGTATCACAATACTTGAGGGAAACACACTCATTTTTAAAACAAGTTGATTTCCATTAAAATGTTTGCTTGATCTAAACATTGAATTATTTTTGTGGATGAATTAAATACTTTACAAAGATGAATGAAATGATGAAAACAACAAACTGAATTTCCAGCTAAAAACAAAAGAGAAAATAACAAAAGTAAATCAGAAAAAGAAAACCCAAATATCAGTACTCTGTTGATTAAAAAAAAAAAAGTTGGTAAGTAATGGGGAAAGGAAGCTTTATGCATTGTTATAAAATTGTAGGTTAGAATACTCACTGTAAAAAAATCAGTAAGGAGTTTCATCCAAAATAAAAACAAAAGCATTCACAAGCTATTGTATGATACACCTACTTGACTATTGGGTATACAGTTATGGTTATAGGAACCCAGGTCACCATTCCTAGAGATTTTTCCACACCAATCCACCACTGCTGATAATCATGAAATTAGAGTATCGCTTCTTTGTCTATCATTGAGCAAAACTTTAGGTTCTATCTCTCTCCCTCCCTTTGTTCCTCAATCCCTATGTTCCCCCATCTCTCTGTTCCCCCCTCCTTTCCTTCCATCCCTAACAGAGTTTTGTTTAGCCATAGAGAAGAAGAAATTATGTCATTTGGAAAAAAATAAAAGAATCTTGTTATCATTAATTTAATCAAATAAGCCAGACTCAGAATGACAACCATACATGTGTAAGTCAATAGCAATGTCTATGACAGGTTAGTATTCCGGAAGAGATAGGCAAAATCAGGAGTGGGGAGAGCTGATAAGACAGAAGTTACCTGAGGGAAGAAAATGAACAAGGAAATGGCATCCATGAAAATGTCAGATATCACATCACTTTGTACAATAAATAGAATCCTAGTGATATTTTTAAAGCAGGGGCATGTAATAACAGGGAACTGTTATGGAAGAGCCCCATGGTGTCATTAGTAAGACACTAATGTGCATCTTCACTGAGCATGGTGACCTGCATAGTTGCGTGCTTCTCAGTGAATGTCTATGGTTGCACACTTGCTCTCCAGTCAGTGGCCGTCCTGACCTTGCTTTCCAATGATCTCTCCTCAGCCAAAAGAATGCAGGTTCTCAGAGGAAAGAGTTGAATGGGGGAAATGTAATGGGGATGAACAAGAGGAGGGAGAGCAGCAAGATGAGCCTGCAAGTTCTTGTGGTGCTGAAAGTGAGCAGGAACTCAAAGGTCAGTAGCACAGCATCATATCACGGGAACAAAGGATCCAACCTAAGTGTGTTTCCAATGTCCCAGCCTACAGCAGTGTGCACAGAATAAAAAAAAAATACTCAGTGTCTGTTTTATAGATGTGTCACCAACGGAATACGTGAAGATGAACCAATTCATTCTCAGAGTAGAATTTACATGGAAAAGTACAGAAAGAAAAATGGGAAAATAACATTCTCATAAACACTATTAATTGTTTTGAAGGCAGGGATCATTTCTGGGTGTTCAAAGAAGAGAGGAAAAAAAACCATGAGGAAATAGGATATTAGATAGGCCCAGGTGGCCTTCCCACATGACGCTTAGTAGCCAACAGAGAAGGAAAAATGTAAATTGTCAGTGGAAAAAATGAAATCCTCCACATCTACCAAGAAAGCAAATTTCACCTCCGTGGGCATCAGACAATTCAGCCTCCTGAATCTCATGAGGTCACATCTTAGCTTCTGTGTTAGTCAGACAAAGGACAAATAATCTGAATTTAGCCAGAAAGGAAAACTTTGTGAAGCAATTGAGGGACATTCTTCAAAGCAAATAGCAGGCACTCTTACAATATCAAGGCTAAGAAGAAAAGGTCTCAGGGAGTTCACTAAGAAGGGGAGAGCCACGAGAATAAATGAAAAAACACAAGCCAGCCAAGAAATACAAGAAGTTTATCATGATTGCAACATTTGAAGCAGTGTATAAGTAACATCAATATTCATGAATTTATAATTATATCATAGTTATATAAGAGGCTGGCATTTGGTGAAGGTACAAAGTTGGTGGGAATTGTGTCCTTTCTGAAGTTATTTTACAGATTTGAAAAGTAAAGGCAATCACATTTCTCTTGCATAATTATTATAAAATGTCAGAATTTCCCGAGGATTTCTTCTCTAGCCATCAACCAGTGAGTTTGAATGAAATGAACTAAATGGAATTGAGTCTCTTAAGTGATACCTACTTTTAACTTTTTCTGTAGAGGCCTTTTTTCCTACATATCATACACATTCCCCTTAAGGACTTCACAGTCTACTGAGAAAAGTAATTGAATCTGTCACTGACAAACAAATATGAGTTTCAGTCATGCAGATAACAATTTCAACCAACAGAATACAGGGTGCTCAGGGTTCTTGTGATTGTCTATCCCACTCAAAGGGCCTCTAAGGCAGTATCTTAACATGGAGAGATATCAATATATGCATTATTTAATTGTGAAAGGTAATATCACATTTAGGTCACAACAAAATGTTGATAATTTTCATATAAATTAATATAATATTAAATTTTACTATGTAAACATGTTCCAGCTGGTTAAAATGTTGATTTCCTTATAATTCTTTTTCAGTGCACTGCCAGGGAAATGAGTTACTACTGTGCACACACAGAGTCATTTACAGGTCTTAGAATATGATGAAGGTACCATAGAATTACTGTTTAAACAACCACATATCCCTCAGACTTTAACAGCCTTTGGTGATGCATTTATATTTCTGACTATGACACTGCAGATAACTCTATCCTGAACTATAGTCTACCGGTATAACACATAAAGTTCTTCAGTTCCATTGACTCTGACTGCCATCATTATAAATTCTTCAGATTATAGATTTGACCTGATTATCACATCTTTAGAACCCAGGCATGCCATTCTTTTACTAGTTAATGCTCTTCAAGAGACACTGGAATGAACACAGGCCACTTTGTAGAAATACTGATGATTGAAATCACAGCCTTCATACACACTGGAGGAAGCACACTGAAAAAATGCTTTATTATTTTTGGCATGTAGCAAAGAATCAGAGGTTGGTTTGCAAGCTTTCTGTGAAGCGGAGAGTTGAAGGGCTGTGTCAGGGCTCATCATGAGAAGAAAGTGCCAATCTCTCAGCTTTAACTGGTTCAGCCTTTATGATTCTCTGGTGGTGATGTAATCACCAGTGAGGACTATTAGCAAGAATTACATAAACCTCTCTTCACCAATTGTCAACTTGTATATTGTAGATTAAGCACTGCCACGGGCTTCTAGTTGTTGGCAACTCGAGCTGTGGAAAATGTCACAGGGCCTTGCTTGCACACTAGCTGTGCTCCATGGAGCAGAAAATTAAGCCTGGCATATTGGGGGGAGGAGTCTTCTGGTCTGTAAGAATTTATAAAAATAGCCATATGGATAGAACCCAGGGTCACATTTGTAAGTTTTTAATAGTCCTTCAATAAATAGTTTTGTTCGACATTCTAAAATCTTAGCTCATTCTGTCTCAAAGCCTAGCTAATGTTTTGTTGCAAGAATTCATTTCTTCTTCTAACTGAGAAGATATAAAGAGCACAATACAATATTTCTAAATCATGGCACATCAAAATATACTGAATAAAATCAGCACCAACAACTACAATCTGCCTTCTATGTAGCAACTACTCTGATTTATTTTGAATAAGGATTAAGTCTGAACCAATAATCATTTGTCAAAGTATTAGGAGCTTCATGAAAACAATTAGTTTCATTGCACAAAGGCAATGCTATAAATGGAGTCATTAATCTAAACAGCGCTGGCCTGAAGTTTACTGTTTATTTTATGTGTTTTGTTTAAATTATTCTTAGCTTTTTAAAAGAATACTATTTCTGTGGTAATGCTTAGGCATTTTTGAAACATCTATGTGCATTTTTTTTCTCTTACAACAGCATACAGTTTTATCACATGGGCCTCACCTTATTTGTGAATATGGAATAAAACTGTGGTATTGGAATGTTTGACAGAAAGGTACCATTCATGAAATAATGACATACTGCTGTTTGAAGGGGGGGCAGTTCTGATGCTAAGGTCCCATTCCCCGGTTGGTTCTTGAACTGTTAGTAAAGAAAACCTGGGCTCAACTGTTGAGGGGAAGGTGCAGGTGGGACTTTTAGGTCCCAGAAAAAAAAAGCAGACACAAGGAAGGACAGAGTTTTTCTGCCATGCTTTGGAGGGAAAGGAAGCCAGCAATCATGTGAGGCCTTAGGAAAAGCAGGGTCCTGTGGCCACTGCTAGAGGCGGATGGTCAGGGATGTTTGTCAGGGGCTAGATGGGACTAGCCACTGAAGTTTAAGGCAGGTGGGAATAGCAGAAATAAAAACATTATTAAGGGAACATTCATAAGCTAACAGTTCAGCAATCCCCTTCAGCTGCTGGTCACCTCTACACTGTAAACGAAGAGGCACAGCTTGGGGCTTGCCTGTCGTCAGAAAAAGATGAGCCAATAACAGGACTTCAAACTGGCTGCAAAACCAGAGTAAACTGCTGGCATTAACTTGATGCTTTCCAGGTCTAAAGCTAGTGGAAACTAAAGGGTGAATCAGCAGTGAGAGAAACTCTCCTTGCTCTTCTTTGTACAAAGCTAACGCATACTAAAAGGTAAAGATGTGTTAACAAATAAGGTCTCTTACCTCTTGAACACCAATGAGCTTTTGGCCACAAAGAATACACTGACTACAAAGTTACAATGTACGATAATAGACTGTAATGAATTATTTTCTCATTTGATCTAACTTAGTCCAAACAGGTAGAGAATAGGTATCAATCCAGAGGCTGACATTATTCTGGGCAGAACAATTTTTTTTTATATGTTCAACTCAGTCAAAGGCTCAATGGATGAAGTCTTGAGGCATTTGATTCTATCTTCTTCTCCAGCTTTCCCCTTTGTTCTTTCTTACAAGGCACAGTACCCCTGTCCTAAACACTGCTTTCATTAAAATGCTCCTTGAGTTTTTAGCTGTTTTCCTTTCGGTTCTTTGTCTAGGAAGATGCTCCAGGAAAGGTGTTTCTAAACTTATGTTTAGGTCTAAACCTAAACTAAGCCTAAACTTTAGGTTTAGGTCTTGACTGTCACGTTAGGATTGGTGGATGGATCAGAGCAGTGATTGCTGCAGACTTGAGGCAGGATCACCCAACTGATTGGAAGGCAGCAAACAGAACTTTTGAGATTGCTGGAATAGAATAGATGGAAAGCATCTCATGGGAGCTAGATATGTGTGGGGAATCAGGGAAAGTTACCTTTATTTTCAGGCCCTTTACTTTGAAATTATGCCTTCATAGGAAGTTGCAAATACATGCATAATATACAGTGCATAGGGAGTTCCTGTGTATCTCAATCCAGTTTTCCCAAATGAAACAACTTGCATTGCTATAATAAAATGTCAAATCCAAAATGGGCATTGGTATCCATAGGGGGGTTGTGATAATTCCCAAACATGAATCATGAATGTGTGTGTGTGTGTGTGTGTGTGAGAGAGAGAGAGAGAGAGAGAGAGAGAGAGAGAGAGAGAGAGAGAGACTACCTATACAACCCATAGATTTGTGTGACTATCTACACAATCAAGATCTAGACCTTCCCATCCTGAAATGTTTCTATACACAGAGTCATATACTGTGTAATCTTTGAGCTCTGACCACTGAGCTCACCATAATATTTGGGAAACATCAAAGCTATTACTGTATCAAGGTGTACAAATACACTTGATGAAAGACATTGGAGCTATTTCCAGGTTTGGGCTTCTATAGAGAACTGCTACAACCATCTGAATATAGATTTTTGTGGAAACATAAATTTTCATTTCTCTGGGATAAATGCCCAGCAGCACAATTTCTGAGTTGTATGATAACTGTCCTTCATTTTATAAGACACCATCATGACTTTTACCAAAGTATCTGTACAATGTGTTGCCAGAAGCAATGTATGAGTGCCCCAGGATCTCGGTCTCGACTTTTATGTTAATTTTTATTTTTGTCATTTTAGCCATTCTGATGTGCACGACAGGAAAGATTTCATTTTTTAACTTTAAAAAAAAAAAAGTGAGGATGCTTTCTGTTTCTCCAGATAAATTTTTAGGTAGTTTAAAAAGTTGTTCAGAATTCTGGCTATTATTGTATAATACTGTTTTCCACATAGGTACGTCGACTACTTGACATTTTGTACATTTGATAATCCAATAGTATCAAGCTCCAGCCTGGTAAAAGGGCAAGTATCTTGTGTTTGCCACAGAACCCTATCTATGCCACCTGTACTAATATAGCCAGTAGCTACTGCTGATAGATCTTCCTTAGAGGAATGTCACATTCATCCCAGAAATACACATCTGTTAACTGATCAGGTACTAACTCCATTCATCCTCTAGGGTGCAAGGTAGACTGATCAGCAGCAACCTACCAGTTAAAATTTGGATCTTTGTGATTGCTTAATTATTCATTTATTTGTCAGAGAGATGGATAATATCTGATCTCAAAGTCCCCAAATGTTGATACTGGCTGATAATACTAAGTGCATTGAGCTGAACTCCAACATTCAGGACTGAATAAACTGTTTGGAAACATAGAGGGAAAATGTACATATTTGCACAAATTAATGTGAAAAATGATACATATTCATGTCATGGGTTTATGGTAAATATATATATTCATATATATGTATATATATATGTGTGTATATACATATATATGTATTGTATATATGTATATATGTATGTATATATACACACATATATATATGGTATGATGTAATATTCCTTGTACTCTTTCAAGCTTTTCACAGTTTTAGAATAAAAACTTCTTTGTCTAAAAGCGTTTTTTTTTCTGTAAGCCCAATTTGTTCATGAGAGAAAAAAATAACCCAAATACGAAAGGCCACAGAGGGTTTTGTACATGGAAGCAAAACTTAACATATGATGGAGGAAACACACAATTACTTCAGTCACACGGATTTGCAACCTCTTGATAAACAGGGAGCACCTTCATTACAATTGTTTTGCTTACTGCGTGGCTCATTCTCAAAGCTGATTGCAATCAAGTGACTGAGTAGATGCAGCAACAGCATCTTATGTCAACTTGGGAAAAATGGTTCTTAAGGACTTAAGGACTTAAAAATGGTTCTTAAGGTGGGGAGCCTTTAGTAAGAGCCAACTTCTCTTGAGACGAGTAGGGGAGGAAGAGACAGAGAGTAAAGTGCGATGTAAGCAGCTGTGTGTTCTGTGGTTGGTAACCTACACCTTCAGCTCTGTCAGCTCCAGATTTATGGCAGCTCAGTTAAAGCAGAGGCATTGCAGATAGCAAGTATGCTTGCTCCAGGGCTTGCCCTCTTCCAGGTACTGATGGATGTGACTATGTACTTCTGATGTTCTGTCCAGAAAACTTTTTTGAAAGAACATGAAAAATATTGATAACCTGGAACATGCTTGCCATAACCACATGTAGTGTAGTGCTTAAATTTCCACTGTTCTGGATCCCAGAAGTGAACTGGACCCCTAGGAATTTTCACCTGCATATATAAGAGTAATGGAGGGCCGCAAACAGAAAAATCCTTGTCAGAAAAGCACTAACTCAGATAGGAATACAGTTCAAGTCCTTTCTATGAAAGGAAGGTTGAGGGTGTATCTGTTAGCACCTTGAGAAGCGATGAGGACAGAGCTATGGTAGTGGCTTTGGGGGTAGTGGGATAATAGTTTTTCTTAATTTATATGGAAAAGGCAAGATATTATGAATGGCTACATGGATAAGAGGAGAAACCGTTATATAATGGAGGCTACTTGGTAAAACAAACAATGAGCATGGGACATTCGTCTCTGAAAAAAAAAAAACACTGACATTCACAGAGCAGGTACTAAGCAAATGCTATGAGATTGATCAATAGGACTTCAGGGAGATAGAATCAGGCCATGGTGTGGAGAATTAGTGTTGAGTTTGTAGAAGCATAAAAGGGTAAGATGGTGGGAGACAGGGAGACATGTAGGTTTTCTCTGATGTCAGGAATTCTTTACATGAATAATAAAATGGACCCATCTATATTGCAGATGGAATGTTAACCAGGAACCTGGAAATCACCTCTATCACTAAACTAAACCTAAGTTTAGTTTAGTTTATCTTGTCAAGATCACAATGACATCCACATTTTTTCATTAATTTATTTATTTACTTTATATCCCAATCACTGCCCTCCTTGCTCCTCCTTCCTCTCCTCCCAGTCCCAACCTCACAAGTCCCTCCTCCCATTACCCCCTCTCATTCTCCTCAGAGGAGAGAAAGACCCCTTAGTTACCACCCCACCCTAGAACACGAAGTTACTGTGTATCCTCTCCCATGGATGCCCAGCCAGGCCGTACAGCTATGGAAAGGGGATCAACACCACAAGAAGACCCAAAGAATTAACTAACCTGAGCTCACAAGGTCTCACAGAGACTGAATCACCAAAGAACATGCAGGGACTGTATGTAGGTCCCCAACACATTTGTAGAAGTTGTGGAGCTTAGTCTTCATGTGGGTTCCTCTAACAATTGCAGAGGGGACTGTCTCTGACTCTGTTGCCTAATATCTATATTTCTAAGCCCCAGATCCAGCTACAAGCCCCATTTAACAGAAGGGATCACACACTGAATGGCCCCACATTTGACAGAAGGGATCACACACCTGTTGGGCCCATATTTGATAGACAGATCACACACTTGTTAGCTTCACACTTGACAGAGGGATCACATACCTGTTGGCCTCATATTTGACAGAGGGACTATACACCTGTTGGCCCCAAATTTGATAGAAGGATCACACACCTGTTGGCCTCAAACTTGATAGAGTCATCACACACTTGTTGGTAGAGCCTCTTTTCACTTCATGGACCACTGAGGGCATTTTGTATTCCTCTTATGAGGCTCTTCTCTGTCTCATTTTGACATTCTTCTTAATGAGGCCAAGTTATTTACTTCCCTAAGGATACATATTATGAACCCAAACTTATAAAAATAGGTCTTTAGTCCAAATAGACTTTTAAAAAAATTTAGAATTTTACTTAATATGTAGCCAACATGGTGTTCCATGATGAACACCATGATAAACAATAACATCAGCTGGAGATAGGAAAGGGGTCATTTCAGTTTACACTTCCAGGTAACAGTTCATCACTAAGGGAAGCCTGGCTGCCAACTGCCTTGCTCACTCTCTGCCTCATGCTCTGTAGATGTCTTAAATAGCCCAGGACCACCTGCACAGAGATGATGGAACCCATAGTGCACTGGGCCTTCCTACAACCATCAATCATCAAGATAATCCTTCACAGACATGGCCACACGGCAGTCTGATCTTAGAAATACCTCAGTCAATACTCCCTCCAATCCAGGTAACTGGATTCTATCAAGTAGACAACTGAGACTCACTAGCATAAAGAGTCTTTATGTAGCTTATTAACATATCTTTCACTTAATATGACCCAAACTAAAATCCTAACAGACCATAAAACATGTCTTTTCAATGATTTTTTATGTCAATATTAAAACATCTTTGTGTTTCTAATAAAATAAGTCAAAATATCAGCACTATTTTCTCTTATCACATTCAGTCTATTCTGTTGGGTCCTTCAAAAATAATCCTGAATTTAAGAATATCCTGCTGTTTCAATTTTCATTATCCTCTCTGTCCATTTGTATTTTGAAATTTTGAAACAGGTTTTACTTTTCCTCCCCTGTCCTCACTGCTATCTGGAAGCTCAGTACTCAATGTCCTTTTTAAGTGACAAGTTACAGTGCAATGTGACACATCTCATCCCAGACCTTGTCTTCTTGGTCTTTTGTTATTTTTATGACCTAACCCCTTAGGACTAACCCTTTTTCCTCTGCTCTAATCTCCCTGCTCTTTCAAGTACGTGTGTGAGACCTCTGTGTTTCTCATCTTCTAACATAAAAAGCTGGAAGGATAGCTTTCCTGTTTTGTTATTCGGGTGCTTGAGTGACAGCTGCATTGTGCAGCAATCTTCTCTAAGCAGAAATGTTCAGTGGAAGAGAAGATAGAAGCTCAATAGTCATGAGAAATAAACCTCACAAGTCTAGGAAAGCTGGAGCTTACAAGATTCACACAGACACACACATGCATATACACATACACACAGATACACATACATGCAAGCACAAATTATCACATACACACATACATATGCTGGGGTGACCTTTTTGGTGTTTCAGCTACTTTTAAGTCATCGCCCTCCATTCCTGTAAGCAGCCACTTACCTATACTTCTGTAAGTATGCACAATAAAAACCAAGTAGGACTTTAGTGGACTTGTCACTTTATCTGTTGGTTCTTGTCTGAGATCAGTAGACATTTGTTCATATCTCCCCATGGATAACTCATACAACTAACTACATACCATCCTCTGTAGAACTCACAAATCACAGCTAGGATGGAAGGATGGATGGACAGATAGATAGGTACATAGGTTGATAGATACAGACAGATGATAGACAGAAAGACGATAAACAGATGACAGGTAGACAGTGATAGATGATAGATAGATCGATCGATAGATAGATAGATGAATGGACTCTTAGGCTAGAACAAAGAAGTAATTTCAGGCAGGCATCTAAATATTAGGCAGGAAGGAAAAAGTAATTTCAGACAAGAATCTAAGTTTTAAGCTAGAACAAGGAAGTAGGCTTCAGACATGAAAATGACTTTTGGCTAGGACAAGGAAGTAGGCTCAGATACTTTGGTGATCCTGATAAGCTTTTAGAAACAGTGATCATGGGAGTGTTCACGTAATTGTGTCTAATTACTTGTTCTTTGACTATTTGTGTTTATTTTCTTGCTTGTTCCTTGACTATTTGCATCTATTACATTACTAGACCCTCAACCTAGACCTGACCTTAATACATGCATGTAATTAAAATGGTATAAATGCAAAAAGGAGGAGGGTGGATGGGATGAGGGGTCTAGGGAGGGAAAAAGGGGAAAGAGGATGATATCTGAAATGTAAATAAATAAAATATCCAATATAAATAAATAAATAAATAAAATGATGGGTGGATGGATAGATAGATTGATAGATAAGATAGATGGATAGACACATAATAGAAAAACAGATGACATCCAGACACTAGATAGATAGATAGAGAGATAGATAGATAGATATGGTAGATGATAGATAAATAGATGATAGGTATGTAGATAGATGATAGATGAGAGTTAAAAAGATGACAGATATATAAATGATAGACAGATAAATAGATGATAAATAATGAGAGATATGGTAAGACAAAGATGATAAAAATGAGACAGGTGAGTATAAATAGACATAGAGATGAAAGATGAATAAGTAGATAGATGGCAGATGTAGATATGACCTGAGAATCTTCAAATGTGTAGGTCATGACTAAAGACTCGGTCCCCAGTTTGACAGTGCTGCAATATGACAGAACTTTTGTTTAGTTGAAAATGTCTGAGTCACTGAGGGGGGGCTACTGAGAAGTGGTTCTCAGGAGAAGGCACCTGTAACCTCACTTTGTCCCCTCTCAGCTCAGTCTCTGCTCCTGGTTTGAGATGTGTTTACTGTGTCATGGTTTCCTCCTGCCTAGTACTACATACTCTGTCCATTGATCTTCTTACACATTTAGAGTTCGTTTTATTTCTGCGAGCTGGAGGGTGTTAGTTTTTATGTAAGCCAACTTTTCATTACCCATTGATTTGTTGAAGGACAACGAGGCAACAAACACCCATGCTTATTGGCAAGGTGACCATTCTAGTTCTAATTCTGTTATGGACCTTTTGGCTTGGTTGTGGATAAGTGTATAAAATACACTCAATACTAAAATCATAAAATTTAATGTGAAGCTCCATAGCTTCCATTTTGCATGCCCATTCTAACTAAATAGAAGTTCAGCGAGATACATTTTTAAATATATCTTTGAGTTTGAATATAGTTAATTTTCTTTTGTTTTATTTTCAGGTATTTTGTAATAAATTTTACAAAATTTATAAATTGGATCCTGTCACTTCTAGGTGTTCCAGCAAGGGTAGTAATCGAGCAGCAGGGTGCACTGAGGTGTGTACAGCCACAGTAAACAAATTTATCTTCCCCTTGTATCTAGCTATTTGGGATACATTTTTGTAGTGACATAAATTGTTAGTACCTGACATCATCTCAATTGTAAAGCATATATGTGTGTGACTTTTTATTTCTATATGTCTGTGAATAATATATGTATGTATATTGAACTGTTACCAACTTATCTGAGTATGTGATCTATTTCTGAGTATGTATATGTATGACTTATGAATGTTACAGTACTGATATATATCCACGTGTACCTAATACATATGAATATACATATATTATATATATGTAAAATATATAATATATGATACACACAAATACATGTTCTACCATTAATTTCTTTATTATCTATGGATTCTAATTAGAATAGAAACCTCATAGATCAGTTTTGTCTGTTTATGGTGGGTTTTTTTTCACTTCCATATTTCTAGTGTCAAAATCATCCCTAGAATATGTTATAGATAATTAGGAAAATATAGTATTTAATTAGTTATACACGTAATTCTCTCTTTCTAAATCAAGATAAATGAGTGGCCTGTACTGGGAGAATTCTAGGAAACCACAGAGAAAATCTTCTTGTGGCTGTTCCAGTGAAGGCAACTGATGTTTTCCTATCTGCCAGGTCTTTCAGTCACAACATCTCTCCAGCAGCAGTAAAGAGGAAAGTAAGTCCCACGGAGTGTTCCAAACATCTTACCCTACAGATTCTACAGAGCCACGGGCAAAAGAAACACTGTCTGCTCATCTCTGGTAACCTGAAGCATGAAGCACACGAAGTTGTGTCATCACACAACTTCAAGTGTTAGTAGACTACAAACATATGCACATGTGGTTTCCTGGAGATGAAGCTTCTCATTCAGAGGTTGACAATCAAGAAGAATAAATAAAGAGCTGTCTGTTCATTCCTTCCACAAATGTTCATGCAAGGCCTCCAAAAAGTAGCACCTTTTAGACCTCAAGAATAAACTAAGGATCAGGAACCACACTGGTATTTTCAAGTTGAGAGAAACAAACAGCAATCCATCAGACAAATTAGGAGCAATGTCATTTTACATAATGGTAAAATTAGATGGCAAATGAATGGAAGACACAAGTTGCTTGATGATATGAGTTTTCACTCAAGAGTCCATAGAAATTTTTCTACAGGCTACCTTCTAGGTCACAGAGCAATTCTTACCAAATACCAGTAATTATTACAATTATTTTATCCTATTAGTCATAGAGAGTTAAAATTGGTAATAAAAACCAGAGAAACAATAGAAACCAAACAAATACATGTGAACCAACAATGTACTCTTCAAATCACACACACACACACACACACACACACACACACCCCAGGAAGAAATAAAAAATAAAAAAAATCCTAGAAGAAATAAAAATTAAACCACAACAATCTTTGAGACACAACTAAGCCAATTCTGGGGAGGGGGGCAAGGGAGGATGGATTTTATAGCTGTAAGTATACACTAAAAAATCAGAATGATCTCATTCTACCTTGCTTTTTATTGGTGCAATAAACATTATGACTAGAAACTTGGGGAGAAAAAGAATTTATTTGACATAGATATACATGTTATAGTCCATCACCTAGGAAGACAGGCAGGAACAAAAGCAAAACAGAAACCTGGAGGCAGGAACTATAGCAAAGACAGCGGAGAAATCCTGCCTATTCTCCTGGTCCTCAAAGTTTGCTCAGTTTACTAATACACACCAGCAGTGATACTACCCAGTGGTCTGGCGTCCTTACATCAGTGATGAATCAAGAAAATGCTCCATAGACTTGCCCACAGGTCAGCCAGATGAAACCATTTTCTTAACTGAGTCTCCTTCTCCTAGACAATCTGAGCTTATGTCAAATTGAGAAAAAAACTTACCAGCACAGAGATCAAATAAAGAAATCAATGATAGGTTTCAAAGTCTTACAAGAACTCAAGTCAAACCCAAAGCATAGGCAGCAAGGAATAATAAAAACGGTGACAATTTAATGCACTGCTCCCTAACAGGGTGAGGCATAGAGGCAATCAAGTAAAACACTCATTCACTGGAATTAAAGCAAGTTGAATTAAAAAAAAATTTCTAGCCGAAGTTGCTAGGAGAGGGCTCCAGATTAACAAAACTCTAGACAAATAATAGGTAGGTTACTCAGGGATACAACATTCTGGCGGGTAATTAGGGAATGCTTTGAAAACCTTTATTTACCACACCAAAAATAATATAAAGCAAATTGACAAATTTAAATGCACTCATGACTTATCAAGATTAAACTGAGAGGATTAAAAATAAATTAAACAGATTCAGAACAAGTGACGAGACTGTAGCAATAACAAATTCTTTCACAAAGGAAAGCTATAAGACAACGTGGATAGACTCTCCAATTCTAGAAAAGCTATAATAAGAGCTTGTTCTTTAAACTATTCTAGAAAAAGAGGTAGAAGTAACGCCACAATGTCATTTCAAAGGCAGCATCACCCTGCTACCAAAGCCAAATAAGGACACAGAAAGAAAAAAAAAAAAAAAACTATAATTCAACTTCCCTGATCATAAACACAAGTATTCTCACCATAGGCTAATTTCCTTTATTTACATAAATGCAAGAATTCTTAATACTTGCAAACCAAATTTAAGAAGACATTAAGAAGATAACACACCATGACTAAGTGGATTTTATCCCAGGGACACAAGATTGGTTCAACACTTATAAATCAATAAATATAACAAACCACATCAATAGATTTAAGGACAAGTATCACATGATCCTCTCAGTAGGGCCTGCATTCAATTACCCCTGGTGATTAAAGCCTTGAAGAAACTAGGGATAGAAATGCACATCTTAGCATAGCAAAAGCTATATATGACAAATTTATAGTCAACGTTGTATGAAGTAGAGCCAAATTTTCAAGCATTTCATCTGAAATTAAGAAGGAGATAGGTCCACTGAGGTTAGTCAAGGCAGCTCAGTTATGAGAAAAGAATACAAAGGCATTACATTTATGCTGGGCTCCTGTCTGCAAGTATGGCAGAATATATTCAGCAGTGTCAATGGTGGGGTCCCTCTCATGGTATATGTCTCAAGCTGGACCAATCATTACCTGGTCCTTCCCTCAAATTCTGCTCCACCCTGTAGGCATAAAGTTTTGCAACCTACTTTTAATAAATGCTCAACCTCCCCTCTTGCCCACCAGCCAGCAGAGGTAGTGGAAGAGAAAATTAATTAAAATATGGGGTCAAGAGGACCTTTATAGCAATAGTTCCTTGGGGGCAAGCTCAATCTTCTTTGGCAGTAGTTCAGTCCCAAACAAAACAAATACAAATCCGCAGTTACAGTCCAGTCCTTTCAGTAGGCAGACAGCACACATGAAACAGCAGCTGCTGTTCAATCTTGAAGAAACCTCAAGGCTTGTCAACCGATCTGAGGTAATGCCTCAGAAACAGGAAGAAGCCATGGTGGCAAGTTTCTCTCAATGTTGGTGTTATCGCAAGCTGAGCTCAACAACACTAGCTATGTATGGTGAAAAACTACACGCATGTCTTGTTGTTAGCGAAGAAGAGCAACGTGCAACAAACCAAACCAATGCTCAGTGTTCATCTCCCACTGTCTGCGGACATTTTTATACTCCTTCATCACACGTCCGTTCATGTGTCTGCTATATCAAAAGATCCTTTCACCTGTGTCTGCTTTAGCAAGATATCCCTTCACCTGTGTGCCCCAGGAAACCATCAACTGACACAACTGACTTTCCAAACAAACTAGAAGTTTTCACTTCACCTCCCTTCATTTCTGCACATTTTGTAGGCAGGACAGATTATAGATCTGATGTTTTGGGGATGGATTGGTGTCCAAATGCCTCCATTGGACATCTTGCCTGGTTTCAAGAGATGGCCGGCTCAGGCTATATATGCCCCATTGCCAAGGGTCTTAGCTAGGGTCACTCTCATAGACCTTGCTGTGGCTTAATATGCCAGGGTGGTTGATGTCCATGGGAGGCCTCCACTTTTGGGGGGAGAAGGGGAAGGAAGGGGAGAGGATGAGAGGGGAGAAGAGAGGGATAGAGGACTTGAAGGAGAGGAGGGAGGGGAAGCTAAGATCCAGAAATAAAGTAAATAAATAACGAGAGAGAGAGAGAGAGAGAGAGAGAGAGAGAGAGAGAGAGAGAGAGAGAGAGAGACTTGAAAAACCCAGAAACCTAACTAGGACACTAACATAATGAGCCAGAATCTTGATAATTTAAATAAAATAAGAGAGCTACATTTTAAATTCTCAATAATAAAAACAATAAGATAAGGTGACCCAGTCTCTGTTTTGACCCAGGATAGTATATAATAATTTGAAGTAATAAAATAAAATAAATAAAAGAGATAGAAATAGGAAAGTACGAATAAAGGTCACTCTATTTTATAGATGATATCATCTGATACTTTAGGAGACTTTCACACCCATCCAGCACACTCTCAGCAAAGCAGAAATGTACTAACCACACACACTCTTAACAATGATCATGCTTACAACAGAAGTTGGGAAAAAATCAGATTTATAATGGCTTCTTTAAAATGCATAGAAATTAAATAAAACAAGAAAGTGATACCTGTACAATAAAAAAATTAAAAACACTGAAGAAGACACTAGAAGACAGTCTTCGAAAATCTCTTCCAACCTGAGATATTTTGAAAGTGACTATATTATTGGAGACATAAAAATTTAGTCCAATACCCACCAAAATTCCTACAATGGTTTCTTCAGAACTAGGAAAATGCTCTTGAAAGTCATATAGAAGCACAATAGTCACCAAAAGCCAGAGCAATCCTAAACAGAAAGTACAGATGGTATATTGGTCCTCAATCTCAAACTATCATACAGAGGAACAACAATGAAAAAGTCAGGTATCTGCATGAAAACAGAATGCAGGCCTGGGACAGAAGAGGAGACCCAAAATTAAAATTCAGGTACTTACACCTACATTTTGACAGCACTGCCAATTCATACATTGAAAAAAGGACAGGCAAAGAAGCCTTACTATAAGACCTGAAGTCTTAAAAGTGTGTGAGAAAAACAGGCAAAACATGTTAAAAACATAAACACAGGCAAGTTCTGTCCAAAGAGGATGTGTATAGCACAGGAAATAATCCCAAGCAATGAAAAGTGGGATTATCTGACATCAAAAACTTCTGCTCAAGAAAACCCTAAATACATAAACACACGAGAAACACTAAACAGACTCAATAGGTTTCATATACATTTGTGTATATGTATAACAATAATTACTAAAGAAGAAGAGATAGGAGAGATAGAGCCAACATTGAAAAATATTTGTACCTACAGCTCAGACATAGGAGTGACATTCATAATATGTAAATGAACCAGTGAGCTGGGCACAATTTTCAAGAAGTGCAAATGGCCAAAAATATAAAAACCTGTTTAATACCCTAAACCATTGGGGAAATGCAAATTAAAGCAACCTTAAAGTTTCATCTCCCCCCACAGGGTGTTTTCATGAAGAAAACAAAAGGAAATGACACAGAAGATGAGAGGAAAGAGAGACCCTTTCGGCTGACAGGAATATAAACTGGTGTAGGCAGTTCTGAAAATAATTAATAATAATAATAATAATAATAATAATAATTCTGAAAATAGAATGACTGTATGACCAGCCTTGTCAGTCCTGGGTATAAACCAAAAGCCCTGAGGTCAATCTATGACAGAGCTACTCATGTGCTTGTGTGACTGTTACAGTATTTATAATAGCTAAGACATAAAACCGGGCTACATGTCTGTCAAGTGATTGGATGAAGAAAATGCAGTGCATATACACAGTGGAACAGTATTCATCAGTAAAGACAAAGAAATCATGTCATTTTCAGGAAGACATACAGAGCTGGAGATCATTATTTAAGTAAAAGACTCTCTAGAAGGCAACCAGCACACGCTCCCTGACAGGTAGAATCCAGGTTTAACCTCAGAGGCGGAGGCACGCACCTGGGCTTGTGCTTAGAGGAAGCCAAAAGCAGAAGAGGACCATGTGGGTAAGGAACAGACCTTAAAGAGGGAAGATGGCAAGACTCAGGCTAAGGAGATCCAGGTGGCGTGAGAGTGGAGGAAGCTGCCCTCTGATGCTTTCTGTTGCTGAGATAAAAGCCCAATCAAGCCAAGATGAAGAGGAAAGGATTTGACATTGGAACTGAGGAAGCCTAGGACAGGAACCTGAAGGCAGGAAGTGAAACAGAGCACAAATGAACACCACCTTCTGGCTTGCTTACTCTGACTTTGTTCTTCTACCCTTCTAATACCACCCAGACCCATCAGCCACAGGGCAGGCCCACCCACAGTGGCCGAGACCCTCCCACATCAATCAGCAATCAAGAAAATGCTTCTCAGGCCAATCTGATGGATTATCATTTTTTAATTGATGTACACTTTTCCCAGGTGACTCTGGTTTCCCTCAAGTTGACCAAACTACTCAATATAGGTGTACTATTTGAGGATAATAAAGCGGGGGATGGGAAAGACACTGGGGAAAGAAAATGCTAAGAACAAATTATAATGACACACCGGGATGCCATACCACATGCTAATTAAATTTTAGAATAAGTAAACTTAAATAGTTGTCATTTCCTAGACACTGTAAATAGAACAAGGGTGAACTGGCTCTGTCTTTGTAACAGGATGTTGACTTCTTTGCCAGGAGGTGAGACCCCTGGGTCACATGCTATATCTACTTTCACTTCTTGAGTATTCTCACATTGGTGTCCACAGTAGCTGCACCAGTTCTCAACCCACCCATAGTGGATGAAGTCTCCTTTCTCTAATTGTAGACATACCAGCGTCTGACAGCTATTTTCTTGGTTTTAGCCTTTCCGACTATCAACATCCTACCCATCCTTAGATGAAAAGCTACAGTCAATCAAAGGCTGGTGATAGAGGAGAATCCATTTTCTGTAGAGATGAGCTCCCTGGTAGGTTATCCAGTGAAGCAGCCATCATTAAACACAGGCATACGTGGGCAACAGTAAATGAACTCAATAGGCTTCATGTGCACGCGTGTGAATGTGTAACAATAATTAATAAAGAAGAGATCATGAACTTGAGATGGTGGCAAAGGAGGAGGCAGATGAAAAGGGAGTAGGTGGACACGATGTAAGTACTGTACTTGTGTGACACTCTAAAAAGTTAATGAAGACTAATCAAGATGATACATATGTAAAATACCACAAGTTGAGGTCAATGAAGAAGGAAAATTAGTCCAAAATTATCTTGGGCTTGATGTTGTCTTAAAACAACAATAATTCAAAAATTATATGAAAACAAAGGGAGGTAAAGAAATTCTTTAAAGGGGGGGAGGGACAGTGGGCTTCCAGGGACTACTGTGGACAGAGTGAGACACTCAGACTGAAAGCCAGTGTCGGCAGCATGGGGTGCAGAAGAGGTGAACAGAGAGATGAAAGCCACTCAATCCTGTGATCCCACGTGAGTAGGGCATGATCCATTATAGGCAGAGAGTGCATTAAAATGTTATTGTGGAACACTGCATCTCTGCTCTTGATGTCTTCTTTGTCTGAAAAGGCAAATGTTACCAATACCAATGTTAGAGGCTTGTCTCTCAGTCGGGAAACTGACTGGTGGACTCTGGAGTAACAACCAGGCATAAAGAAGCGAGCCATTCCTTTTGCTTGCACAGAACAAAGCTTTGAGCCTGCACAGAGGCTTTGTGGACACAATCACCTTCAGGGCATCAGCTCTGCACTGCTTGGGACAGTTTACCTAATTCTAGTGCAGCAGCAGGAAGCTCACTCTTGGCCTTCCCCCAACCACAGACTGTAAGAGCCCATTAGGGAGAAAGACATTCTGTCCTGCAACTTGGGCTCCTTCCTTGGCTTTAAAATTCTGAATTATCATTTATTCCAAATAAACTCTTATTTTCTTTTCAAACAAGAGATGAAGCGATCTGTTTTATGTTTAGGCCATTCCAATTTCTGCCTGAAGACTAATTTGTAGAGGGGAATAAATTAGTTGCCAAAATAGCAAAGAAGAATGACTAGGTTCAGAAGTCAAGCACAGCACCTTAGCGCTTAAAAAAACTACAACTCATTCATTCCTTTCCTTCTGAGTTCATAACGGCTAAAATGGACTCTCTGAACTCTATGTGCAAACCATAAGACCCTTAAGTGGGAGATATTTAGTCAATATCTGAAGGAAAAAATGTCCTTCACTGAAGATAGAGGGACAGAGTGTGACTAGGAACAAAGAAAGTTTGCTAAATTCTTTCGTGACCCACATGTAGAAGTCAGCAGAAGCAAGACTCCAAAGCTGCTGTTATAAATACACCCAAGGAGCAAAGATAATTGAGTAAAAACTGAAAGTGCAGCAGGATCAGAGATTTCACACCGGAACTATTAATGCAGGAATTACAGAAAAGGAACATGGCAAGTCAAGATTCAAAAGAGAAAAACAAACAAAACAAACAAACACCAAAAACAAAAGAAACCAAAAAGTTCATTAGAGAGGCACCAGAGCTCTCTTGAAATAGTAGCAGAAAGAAATACTAAACTTGAACAGAATGAAATATAAAGCACGTAATCCTAGTTATAGTACACAGTACTAGGAATGAGTACGATGTAATCAAATTGGAAATTTACATCACAAAGTTTTTGAAAACACTGTACATATTTGGTAATTAATACATCTCCGAAGCAATTGATTCAGAGAGGACATCTCAGAAATAACAGAATCTATAATTATTCATAGCCTGATGGTGGAGATAAACTCAGGAAACACATCCTTTGACAATTCCATTCTTGGGCAAGTACTATTACTTGACTTTTATACAAGCCTGCTGTCTAAGATAAACAGAAAAGGCACTGTTGTGTATGGTACATGAATGCAGTACAGAGTATCAAATTTTATTAGATAGATCAGAAGCAGTAATAAGAAGGAAGATGTGTCTCTGTAGCCCCATGTTGACAGGACTAACTCAACCAGAGACAGTTATGATAAAAAACCAACAGAAAAGGAATCTACAGATACAGAGAACACACCAGTGATCTCACGGAGCTTGGTACATGGGTTACTCTAAACAGGCTGTCGGTATCCTTTTGGGATGACAAAGAATTTTCTAAGTGTGGACTGGAAGGGCAATTGTGTAACTTCACAAATGTACTTAAAATCTTTGAGCTATATACTAAAATGATTTAACCGTGTGCAATTTATACCTCAATGAGACTTTGAAACACAATGATTTAACTGGCAGTGAAAAACACAAAAATATATATCATGAATAAATGAAATTCAATGTTACTAAATCAAACTATCGAGTGCTAAGCACAAACATGGCTTCAAAACTTTTAAGTATTTATTTCTGTCCTTTAACTTTTTAATAATTAATAAAATATTGCTTTTTAAGTATGTCAATATATCAAAAAAGGATTGTTCACATTACACAACCAGACGTTGTTTTAATTTTTTAAATATTTAACCTAATGTGTGTAATTGACCACTATAATATTAAGTCAGTGCCTAGATGTTTATTTCTACAATGATAGTAGAATGCATCTGTGGAAGTGATGCATTTCCTAATCATGTGAACGAGTCTCATGTCATTAACAGGAGTCTGCTATATAATAATTATATACAGACAGACTGCAAACAAATCTGACTGAAAACCTCACTCTTACAAAATATAAAATTAAAAAATTGTTGTGAGGATGTCAAACTGGGGCTGTAGGAAGAAGGGGGTGGGGCTTGTTTCCTTACCCAGCAGCTACCAGGAAAAAAAAAAAAAAAAAAGTTGAGATTGTCCTTGTGGTGCACTGGCATTTTCTGTGCTGACCTAAATTATAAAGGACTGGCTTCAAGACCATTGGGCAAACTAATTTTAGACACTAATTACATCTCACACCTAATGTGGTGAGCTGTTCTGAAGCAACAGTACAGATGTGTTAGAGGAACTGGCACCATATAATTTCTGAAGGATGAGTGGGCACATGATTTTCAGAAATATTGGAATAGTAAACCATGCAGAATCAAATCATAGCTGGATTTTATTCATTGTTTTAATTCCCAAAATATATCCATCATGACAATCATCCTAATGTAATAGATTTCATCCTCCCTTACCACGTGAGTTTTCTTCACAGTAAAAAGTTTGCAAATTTTTCTAAATTGAATGCACGGACTACCGAGAAGTCAGGTTATTCCCTTAGAAAACAGCAGTTCTCTTAAATCTCCCACACCCAAATGATGTGCAAAATAGAAGAAGAATAGAAATAGAAAATTATTCATGGTGTCTGCTAAACTAAATAGGGAAACAGAACAAGGGGGAAGGGAAAATGGAAAAAAGATGGTCACACCCTCATTCAGAGCTTTAAGTGGGATATCCAGGTATAGGTTTTCCTTCTTCTATTGAATGTCTTATTCTGAAGCATGTGCAGCAATCGAGAATGAAAATGAAGACTTAGTCATTCATGATCATAAGTCATCAGA
>NC_047678.1:47423041-47433537 GCF_011762505.2 Arvicanthis niloticus
TGTAACCTATATAATGTATACATTAGATTATCTGTAAACTAAATTTTGATACTACATACTAACTGGGTAGAACAAATAATTCATAATATATTGTTGACATGTAGGACCTTTAAAGGTGGCACTGCCACACAATCCAGTAAACTTCCAGAAGGTCAGATAAATATCCCAAGTCCCTGGTACATTTTGCAGAATCTTTCACACACATGAATACATGCACAGATGCACACGAACACGTACGAGCATGAAGGCACACATTCTACTGAACACATAGGAATGCATATGCACATGAACGTACACACATGTGAGCGCACACACACACACACACACACACAAACATAACAGAGTTCAGGAGCAGATGCCTCTGGGCAGTGCTCCCTTAAATACTGGTACAGAGGAGGAAAAGGAGAAGCCAATGACTGATTCCCTTTTGTAAACTGAATATTTACTACCTCTTAAATCACTGAAAGAAAAGAACTGCATTCAAAATAGAAGAGAGCTTGGATATTCCCATGAGTTTATTAATTTTTGACTCTGAGTTAATTTCCTCATGCAAATATATTGCTTCCAAATATCAAATATTTACAACGGCTCAACACCTTCACCTTCAGTGTTTTGCTGTACTTTTTTTTTAACAAAATGCAAACTTTGGGTTTCATTGGGATGGGAAACAGCCATTTTTTGGGGGGGGGGATACAGTTCTGTTGCAATCACCCTTGGAGTCTAAATTACCTTGATCTTAACTCATAGAAAAGTCTTTTACATCATTTTTATATTGTGGTATGTAAATTATTACTTTCTCATAAATATATTATATATAATATTACATGTAATGTATATAATATTGAGTTGATAAAACACATTCAAAATATGCCAAGAAAAAAAACCAGGGGGAAAATGAGAAAACAGGTAACTTGTATGCTGCTGATAGCGCCCAATGCCTTTAACAAGAATCCTTGGCTATACTAAACAAAATCTGTGGGACAGGAATCTTGAAAGCCCAATTCCTACAATCCAAACTCTATTAGAATCCTTCACGTATAAACATAATTATGTATCCATAAAAGTATGAAAAAATGTTTATTATATTATTCAAAAAAATTTCTTTAATATTGAACATGTACTCATGAGAGCAGCTGCATTAAATACATATTATGGTATGATATGAACATCATGCACATATCCCTTGATATTAATAAAGGATCAATTCCAAGAGCCTATGAATATATTATAAGCTTTAAATATTAACTTTCCTTATAGAAAATAGCTGTTAATTGCATATAACTGACAAAACTCCTCCTGTCTAGGTTAAATGAGCTCTAGGCAACTTCTGATACCTAACACAATATGAATACAATCTCTGTCTTTTACGGGCAGGATTTAGAATTAACAGGGCAGGACAGTCTTGACGGAGATTTTACAGATTCATATGGGGGTTCAGCCTCTCCCTCTTCACATCTATAGGATAAAGTCTCCTCTGTTGTCATATCTGACTGTTCCACCTCATGATTCAACCTATCACTGATAGAGGAAGCCAGTCACATTGTGTCTGAAGAGTTTAACCAAAATTGCCATAGGCTCCAAGCCTGAACCAATCACTGTTGTTCCTTAGAGCTGGGAAATCATGCAAAAGCAAAAATCATAGATGGTCCAGGTGCTATATGTATTACCTATATAATAAAGGCATTAACTCAATGGTAAACGGATGATAAGCATGTAGATGATGGATGACTGATGATAACTGTTTTAAGTGCTGGGTAGCTAACTTTGAGGAGATTTATTGCTTTCATAGCATGTTCAAAGCCTGGTTCAAGTAAAACCAAACAAATGAAGAAATAAAAATCTATGATTATACGAGCACTCTGGAAGCCTGCAGACTTGGTTCCTCACAGCACTGCATACCTATAATTCCAGTAACAGGGAGGCCAAGGGAGGAGGATCATAGATTTGAAACCAGTCTGAGTTTAATACTGAGACCATGTTAAAAATATCAGAAACAAAAGAACAACAGTGTGAGGTTTAGCAGAACATTTATACTGCAAACAGAATCACATGATGCTGAGACTAGAGAAACACAACCTGAAAAGGACCGTTAACAGGCCACATTTCATATATCCGATGCTCTTAAAACTTTCAGCTATAATCTCCCACCACGTAAAGGAAAAGTCCTGGATTACAGAAATGACTGTGTCTTTCTGTCATTCCCGGCATCAGGTCAGGCAGGTCTCTCATGTTCTTCTGACCTTTCTGAAGTTCCATCTTCTTTCTCATCCACATTCTTCTATGCTCTAAGATTGTGTTAGTAGAGTTTTCCATTTCCTCTTCCTTTGGCATTTTGCTTTCCCTGCTCATTAATATATAAGTTTATTCTTTTTTCCACCCTAAAAAGCCTGACCAGTGTCACATCTGTTTGAAATCTGAGGAATCTCTTTCTACTTAACATGTCTGGATATCTTTATTTTTACACCCTCCTAACACTCCAGTCCAGTTATTGTTTTTACACCAGTAGAAAAAAGGGACTGAGATAGAAAGGTCTGTAGTCCACTTGCCTACACACCTCAGTGAACTTCAATTCCTTCTGTGTCTGAAGAGATGAGAGTAAGTGCAGGTATTATCTCTTCACCTTGCAAATATGCTTTCAAGTGTCAGGTAATCAATAAAGGCTAGCCTTTATCAGATTGTATGCGTATTTTATACTGGAGTTATTAGGACATATTTCTATGATTGAAATTTTTCCTCAAAGAAAAAAATTTTAAGTTGATTATGAGAAAAAAATACCATGTTGCTAGTAAAGCCGGAGTACTGTGCTACTTTTAAAGTGTCACTTAGTGGTAAATGCCTTTTTTTTTAAGTTTCTGAATAAAGTATTAATAAGACCTCAGCAAGAAATTTAAGGGAAGAATCAGTTACAGGCAACCATCACACCTAGCAATGAGAAATGTGTTTTTAGGCTAATTTGCTATGTGAATATCAGAGTGTGCTTACATAAGCTAACTTGCTATGGTACCACTGGGTAATGTAACTTCATGCAACCACAACTGTATATTCAGTGTGCAGTCCAATGAGAAGCCACTTTCTGATGCATCTACAATACTGTCTAAAAGAAGTGTCCTTTCCTCTCCTTTGTAGATTTCCAGTCTTTACATTATGTGTATATATATATATATATATATATATATATATATATATACTTGATAGTCATCAAGATTAGGAATGCCAATGAACATTTGGAATATATATATATATATATATATATATATATATATATATACATATATATATAATTATTTTAATAAAATCACTTTTGTATTGTATACACTACCATGCATGTAGAACACTCTTAATTTCCTATAGCACCTTACACATAATAGGAATTCATTAAAGGTTCATTGAGTTCATCTCCTCAAGCTATTCAAATCAAACAAAATTGACTCGATGTTGGGCCCCATTTTGGCCCTGGTTTGGGCCTTTGTGGACAAACTGGAGCCTGGCTTGAGTTTCTGTGGCCTTGTGAGAGAGACTAAGCCTGGCTCGAGTTTCAGACCTGTCTTAGTCACTTCCATACTGGAGTGACTCAACAGGAACTGTTTGGCCCTCCCTCTGCTCAGCTGTTGCTGATGTAGAGCTTTGCCATTGGCAATGTCAGTCACCCCATACCCTCCTCACTACTTCCCCGCCCCCTACGTCATCTCACCCCACTAAAACTCCTCCTCCTTATTCTCCAAGTTTATACAAACAAGAGGTTGTTACATTAAAGCTGAGTTCCTGCTTTGACAAGACTCCCAGCTGACTGTGTTTCTTTAAGCCAACTACACTCACCATCCTGCTCAGCTCTGTAGAGACCCAACAGGACTGGGACCTCTCTCTCCTCTCACCTGGACCTGCCAGCTTTGAAGAGCCAACAACTCTACATTTCAGCAAGAAATTATTTCAAAACCAAGGCAACTAAGTACCTTGCAAAACAAGGAACGTGCCTAGGAAAAATCAGTATGATAGAAAGTGATTAGAAATCATAGAGAATTCCCGTCCATTTTTCCACCATATTATCTTGTTTAAAATGAGGTCAAGGAACAGATCGGCCTGCTAACCAAGTTTAACAAAGAAATTTGCACTTAATTAGCTCATTTCTCATTCTTTCACAGGCTAAATGACCTAAGATTTACTGAAATATCTTCCAGATAGAACAAAAGCACAAACAAAAAATTAAACTATTACCTAGGGAATAACATTCTTCTCTTCTAATGGAAAGGTCATTATTGCTACAGCTATAACTTTTAAAATCCAACTGCACTGCAACCTTGTTTATTAGTGAGTCAAATATTATGTGCTTGATCTCGACATACTCAACATATTAATAAGACTTTCATGGCTTCCATTAGCATTCATTTTCATTTTCTTTAAAGTTAAATTTTGGTAATAAAATTCTAATGAAACTGGAATGTCAGATACCTTGTTTAATGTCAAGTGAATGTACTAGACTTGAAGTTAAGAGATCAATGTTTTGAATCTATTAATCCTTAGATACATACATTACTATGAAGCTCAACACTCCTATTCATAAACTACAATGATACTCCAAAGAAATATTTACTTAATGAGTGCTGAGTGGAATTGTTTTGCGACTATACTGTGTAGATAGAACAAAAGAGCTCAAATATTATTGATCATTTTACTTTCCCCTTTTTCTGTCTATATAACATGAACCCATGTTCCTATTTGGCATACAATTAGAGCAGACCTCTATACTCTGATGTTGGCAGAGACACGCAGATACTCCAGTGCCTTATGGACACTTGAAATCATGAGTTTGAAGAGAAAAATGAACATGATCACTTCATTAGCTGCCATAAAATAAACAAAACAACTCTGAACCCATGCTGTTGAGCTCAGTGAAAAGGAGATGGACAAAAACCACAGCTCAATCCTCTAAAGCAATACTCAAAAGTCAAAACGCATCCACAGGCTATGGCTATACCACCAAACAGTAATTATCCTCTCAGCAACAGGCAACATTTAGCTTTGGGGTTGCTTACCAGGCACAGTTCTTATGGCAGAATGAAACACATCTTGCAGTGTTAGTTCTCATAAATAACATACAGCAGAAGTCTGCACTATCTGATTTCTTTGCATTCCAAGCTTGGCATACACGACCTTTTCCTGTTTTGTGTGTAAGGAAGATATTTCAAAGGCTAAATGTTCATTGCAACTGTTAACTATCAACCCAAAACATATCTTTTTTTTTTTGTCAGGAGAGCTACAAAGTGGAGCTAACATATTGAAATAAGATCAGTACCTCTGTTAAAGCTGAGATCCATATGATCATAATTACCTGGTAACTATTTTTACTTTCTTTGGAATCACCAGTCTGCTTTGATAACAAAGCAGTAGCAAGGACAGATTGACAGTCACAAATCCAAGTCTTTTTTTTTTTTTAATCAAAGGACTTTTATTCTTTCTCCTCTGAAAAATAGTGTGTGATCTCTTTTGGTTTGATTTCTGACCTAGGGCCACCTCCACATGATGCATTACCTTATACTAACATAACTATTTCCTGTCACCTTTGGACAACAAAATGTTTCTGAAGGTTAAAAAATGGGAGGTAGACCAGAAGGAATATGTGCTGCTGACTTCACAAATGTATCTTTCCTAGTTTGTATTATAAGACAGCGAGCATAAGTCTAGCTATTATATTCACTGGCCCTGTAGACAGGGAGAAAGTGAACGCTTCCAGTAACGGACATAAGAAATGAGAGCTTTAACTTCTTATGTCCCTTAGTGCTGTGTTCTCCATTTTCTTTATCTTCTTTTCTGATTTCCAACTCCACTGTGGCTGTTATCTGTCCCTGATGCCTGGAATAGTGCCTCGTTGCCATGGAAATAATCACTTTAAAAAACAATACAGTGCAATAAAATAAGTAATAATGAAAGCTTAGGCAGCCTGTACTGCAGCCAAGAAGGGAAGACAGAGCCAGAAATAGAACTTAGACTCATCAACATTAACTAGACCAGTAAAGTAAACTTCACTTTTATTTTTTTTATCACTTTCATTTTTAGACATATCTCCCAAATGATAACAGGCAGCCTGCAGATTGAGGATGTAAAAGTCATGGTAGACAATGAACCACACCCATGACCACATATGGTGTACACCTACCATATTAAAAAAAGTTAACTCTTACAATGAGGTCCTCAGCTTCCTCCTAATCTATGTTAAACTGAAACTGACATCATATTGGGTGCTTAGGTCTCATTCTTGCCCAGTAACATTGTTGAAACATTCTTCTTCTACCCACATCCTAACAGAAAACCTTCCTTTGTTTATCACATCTTATTTGAGAGACAGAATTGTTGGTTATGACAAGGAAGGACATGCCATACTACAAACAAAATAATCAATTATAATTGTAAACAAATAAGTTAATTAATAGATACTGGACTATACAATATGGATTTTGCAAAACCACAAGGCAGGCTGTTTAAGTAATAGAACTATGTTCAAGGTTTTCATCATCCAGAAACTTGTAAAAATATGCACTAAAATACACATAAATGTAATACGACAGTAATTCAATTTAGACTTCACATTTTACTTTCATAAGTTTAGTGGTGAATAACTTCCTATTAATTATAAAGCAATGTAGAAAAAAGTTCAGATAAATAGGTTCTGGATTGACAATAATGTTATATGGTTGCTCAAATGTTTTCATGTCTTGGCAGAGGCAGAAACTTCCTATTAGTCTTCAGAAGAAATCCTATGAAAGCTTTGCAGCATAGAGCAGCAGAGGCAATCCACAGAATGTGTTCCAGGATGTTTGTTGCCTTGAGGATGGAAGGGAACATGGCTGTAGGTTGATGAAATATCTTTAAAGCTAAGGGTCATTTCCTCAAAAAGTATTTAAGTGCATTTGTGACCAGATAAGTGCCCAGGGGTGACTACAATGATGGATGTGACCTCTCTGGGACTTAAAAGCCCCTTCAGGAGGTACATAGTCCACTGGACATAGCAAATTACTAAATGGAGCTGCAGTTAATCATAGTTAATGTTACATTAGCAATGTGTGAAAGAAAAAGTTGACAGTGATTGAGCATTTTTAAATCAGTCCCTGGATAAGGCAATGAATATCCCCAAGGTTAAAGATCTGGCTCAGAGTCAATGTTGGTGAAAATAGGACAATCTGGGTAGGAATTCCAGAACCTCACAGGAAAAGAAAAGACGCTACAAGAGAAGATCATTGATAGAGAATGGGCTAAAGGACAGTCACCAGTGGCCATCGGATGGTGACTGTCTGGGAAAACAACACTCTATGGCAAGCCCAGGAGTCAAAGAAAGAATGGTAGAGTAGAAGAGATGCCAGGTAAGACAAATGAAATAAGGTAAGGAGAGAAAATAGTGAAGCACCAAAGTGGTATAAGGAGGGTAATTAGAATATAAAAATCAGTGAGTAAGTGTCTGGAGTGAAAGAGAATTCTTTCCTCAATACAACTCATGGATAAATAAGATGAAGCCATCTTCCTAGCATGTCTGGGAATGAGACTAGATTTTACTCAGCATGGGGACTACACTGTTCCTCTTTGATATTTATTGAACACCCACTGTTTTCTAAGTACATAAGTCCTCGTTGGAATGGCAATAAAATCCATAGGGATGGATGCTAAGCTTAGAGTGGGAACATGGCGAGGGGCAAGGTTGAGTGGAAAGTAGGTGTCTTTAATCAGTCTAGAGACACTTACTGAGCCTGGACCACAAATGCACCTACAAGGCATTTAGTTAGCTTGTTTGGGGGTGTGACAGAGATTTCCACTGTGTAATTGAGAAGGTATCTGAGTGAAAACAAGACAAACATGGCCACACTTAAGTAATTTGTATACTGTAATAAAGATTAAAATATGGACAGACCATTTGCCAGATGGTGATTCTGAAATGTTGTATAAAAGTAAATACAATAGAAATTTATACACTTAGTGAAAACAATTACTGTCTATCAAAGTTTTGCTCAATGATGATCTGTGTATATGAGCATGGCTCCCTATGATCACATATCCTAGTGACACTGTAGACACCATGGCAGAACTGCTTACTCATACAGCTATTAGAGTCTACGTTACAGTTAAGGAAATCATGACTGTAAGTGATGTGGTAAGTTCAGGCAACTGAACCATTTGCCATGAAACCTAAGCACCTCAGGGTGTGGTTCTCAGTCTTCCCACTAATACAGTTCCTCATGTTGTGGTGACCCCCCCCACCATAAAATTATTTTCATTGCTACTTCATAAGTTCACAAGTGTAACCTTGCTGCTGTTATGAATCACAATACAAATATCTGATATGCAG
Source organism: Arvicanthis niloticus (assembly GCF_011762505.2). Lineage (NCBI taxonomy): Eukaryota > Metazoa > Chordata > Mammalia > Rodentia > Muridae > Arvicanthis > Arvicanthis niloticus. Next base: position 47,431,371 of record NC_047678.1, read on the forward strand.
AATATTTGATATGCAACCTCTGTAATAGGGTTGTTTGACCCACAAAAGTGTTGCAAACTCACAAGTTGAGAACCGCTGGTCTAAGGAATAAGACCGGATAAGCAATGATAGATGCCAAAACAGGTGAGATCATCAAGGTGAATGAAGAGATGTTTGTAAGAAGGGAAGGTGCTCTGAAGTAGGGGAAAAGCAACAGGTAAGAGTCTCCTAACAAGGTGTGGCATTTCAATGTGGCAAGGTAAAGAAGTGGACTCAACATGTCAACATGCAGATGAAAAATTCTAGATCAAATCACAATTTTATGACCAGAGGACACTAATGTTTTTGAAGGAGGGGGCTTTGACCTCAGTTTTGGGCCTGTGTCCGTGAGTTATTAAGTTGCAACTGTATAAAGAATCCTCTGGGACATAAGGCAGCAGCTCTAAACCTGAGTCACAGATATGAGCTCTCGGTGACGAGTCATGTGAGAAGATGAGGGTTTGGTTTTGTTTTGTTTTGTTTTGTTTTTAGTGAGAACAAGAAATTCAGAAATAAAACTTTGGGTCTAAGAAATTTAAATACTGTGCAAAGACAGAGACGTAGCTGGAGGAAAAGGGAAAATATAATATGTTGACTACTGGCAGATAATTTGCCTAAGTTTTCATAGATGACATTTTTACTGACTTCAAACATCCCTTTAACAAGGGAAAAAAATACCTTATACTACCACCTTAGTCAATAATGGATGTACCACAGTCTGTTACATTATCGCATATATGTGTACCAACAAGCAGATGAACAATGATGAAATATCACTTCACACTATCTGGACAGAAAACAGTAAGTATCAGATTTTAGAAAATTGGAACATTTGTGCACTATTAATAGGAATACACAATGATGCTGCAACATCAGAGCATACTGGGCATTTAGTGCCTCAAAATATAGAGAATGATCTGACAATCCCACTTGAGGATGCACTTCCAGAAGTTATAAAAGTGAAATCTTTCCCACACACATATCTATCTATACTCATGGCTGCATCATAACCATAGTTCAAAGCTCAGAAGTAGTGCGATCATGAATGAGAAGAAAAACTATGACACACATGGAGTAACCTGAAGCCCCCAAGCAAAGACTTTCTGACACATACTATAGCATAGCTGCACTGTTAGGATGCCTTGCTTAAATAAACAAACATGAAGAACACAATTAGATTCCATCACATAATGTCTTCAGGTTGGGCAATCCATAGCAAGAGAGACTAGAGTGGTGGTTACAAGTTCTAGTTTTGCAAGAAGAAAGCTATCTGGAGATGGGGTAAAATGTATTTAACAGCAGTGAACACTACACGATAAAAGATTATCATGATGAATTTCAGGTGACACATGTTTTACTGCAACTATGTTTAAATCTATGATAGTTTTGAAAATGTCATTGATGACTAACAATGATTAAAAAAAGAAATTCAAACCAGATTTGTGCTGTCTTTTTTTTTTTTTATTGACTGAGCTATTTTTTTTGTCTTTTTTATCTATGTATTATTCAAAATTACTACAGTGGGGTGTTTACTTCTGTGGTTAAATAGAAATCATTAAAACAAATTTGTATTGACCACCTAACACAGCCAGGTTGACCATCTGTGGTGGTTTGAATATTCTTGGCCCAGAGAGTGGCACTATTTGGAGGTATGACCTTGTTGGAGAAAGTGTGTCACTGTGAGCATGGACTTTAAATCCCTAGTCCTAACTGCCAGGAAGCCAATCTTCCCCTAGTGGCCTTCAGATGAAGATGTAGAACTCTCAGCTCCTTCTGCACCATACCTGCCTGGATGCTGCCATGTTCCCACCTTGATGATAATGGACTAAACCTCTGAACCTCTAAGCTAGCCCCAATAAATGTTGTCCTTACAAGAGTTGCCTTGGTCATAATGTCTGTTCACACCAGTAAAAACTAAGAAAGCACCTAACACAGCCAGGTTTACCATCTAACACAACCAAGTTGACCATCGAACACAGCTAGGTTGACGATCTAACACAGCCAAGTTGACGGTAGATCTTCAGGATGTGTTTCAGAGTTGACTGAATTTAATGACTTACATCCTATTAATATGAGCTGCCATAGATTAAAAATGAATATTTACTAAAATGCACATTGGCTAGTACAATAAAGAATGGTGTATGCAAGA
>NC_047678.1:47433637-47584740 GCF_011762505.2 Arvicanthis niloticus
AAGCCTCTATTATCTAAAGAATATGTTGTTTGCCAGGAATGTTAACAGAACATCATTTATTTCAGAAACAAAGAATATCGATTTGGATATAAGGAACAAAAGAAGCCATGAACACTTCCTATGAGGCCAAGCTAGGAAAGGAGTTTTGTGAAGGAACTACACGGCCATCTAAGGCAGTTCATGAGTCCACACTCTCTGATGCCACCAAGATGTAGAAGGCCTACAATACATATTGTTGAAGGGTTGAGGTTGAAGAGAGCAGTGACATGGTCTAATAGGGCAGTGTGACAGAGTTTCCACACACACGACACAAGACAAAGAAGGAAGCCAGAATGAGTCTGTGGGCCACAGAGAGTCTCCATTTTCTAGCTGAGATAAACTTTACTGTTGGTAGAAAATGGGTGAAATTTTAATAGGTCAGGGAAAACCAGCAACAACTACTTTTTGGTTGATGTTTGTTCACCAGGATATTTTGGTGTTATGAGTCCAGTTTTTAGTTTTCAGTTTTTGAGTCTGGTGTGTATTTTTACTATTCTAACACAAAACACAAGTTGCAAAAGAAATACTGCGTTGTTTCTGGAATCATTCAGCTGAGTTCACATTTTCTCCTGCTGCCACATAAAATAAAAAGGAGATGGTAAAATCCCAATGAACATTGACTTAATCCTACTATTTTTCATTTTATATTTCTGTAATTCTCTCTCTTAAAAAATTGGGAACTGAGTGTTGCTCTCTATTGGGTCATAAAAAATCAAGATAAACTCACTTAAAATAAAATAGCCATTTAAAATAAAATAAAATTTTAGCTTACTTTTACAACTGATCAGTTTAGTGTCTATTTCAGTGCAAAAGCCCAGCACATACTTATATACCTGGCACTCTTGGTTTTTAACTCGGGAAATCTGCTGGGAAGACAGCAGCCCTAGCAATTCTTGTCATTAATTAATGAGATAGAGGCAGGGCAGATAAAATAGTGAATATTTCTGGCATTTGGAGATAAATCCAAGATATTTTTGAGGACCAAATACCAAATCCCACTTTCAAATACCAGAAACATTTATTAAAAAACCTAACAGGCTAATGTTCAGCTAACACTTAATACATGACCAGAAATTACTATGGTTTTTTTAACCATCAAGATAAAGTCAAGTTAAAGATTGCTTAGATCCTGACTTTAAACCTTAGGGAAAACTGGGGTGCCTGAGGCAGATTTAGGGATCTACCGTACCCCCAAATATACATCTGATATCCCAAGTAAGTGTTCAAACCACCCTACTCTTAACTAAAATAAACTAACATCTCATTCCACAGTTCACAGAGATAGAACTATTGAGAGGAAATGCTTTGCATGTGAAGAGATGCTAGGTGGGCCTCTTCTTCGTGGTTTTGCCACCAGTGCTCAAGAAGATCAAATAAAAGATTAGCACTTGGTTACAATTCTAAGAAAGAAAAGAACGAAGTGAGCAAGAGAGGAGCTGGATTTTGCTTCTGTATAAAAAGCGGTCTACAAAGGTCATACCAGACGAGGCCCTTCCTTCTTCACGTGGTAGAGGCACATGACCAACATGAGATGACAGGAGCATTAGCCTACTGCACCCATGTGGAAAGGCAAGAATTCATCCCAGTGTTTGAATATTGAAAGAGAAACAAAGTGAGGAGGGAAGACACAATCCTTTACTCTCTTCCCCATCTGAGCCAGTGGGTTCATTTCCCAGTCACGTGAAGAGAGTCCACAGGCTAAGGGGCATGGCTTGGTTTAGCAATTAAGTGGTCCTGGCTCATAGTTTCCAAATTTATATTGTATAATGTGCTCTATAAGCTAATTAGAATATATATTACACAGAAAACTTTCCAAATGAGGAAATAACCAGAAGGGATAGGAAAGGCAATCACGGAAACAAAGAGGTCGAGTTGGAGTGCTGAGCCTGGAACCAGAGCTAGCAACCCTGAGCTCTGCCTCCACAGCTCTGGTGATCAAGAACAGTACATACATTCCTCACTCTTCTCTCATAGCTACATAAATAAATTGTGTCTATAACAGTACTTATTGTATGATAACTCATATTATTTGTTGTTCACAGTAATTTCCTCAACAGTCACGAGTCTTAACTCATTAGAAGGCTCAGGTTCAGTCTTAACAACTTTGATACCGAAGTCAAAGTGTGCACAGTTGTGAAAGAATTCCTCCCTTGAGTTTCAGAACTCCTGGGGACAACAAATTCTATGGTACTGAATCACCTATACAAAATGAAATAATAACTGTGTGCTGGGTTGAATGAGAATGGCTCCCATAGGCTCATGTATTAGAATACTTAATCACAGTTGGTAGAGCTGGTTGAGAAGGATTAGGAGGTATATAGCCTTGTTGAGGGAGGTGTGGCCTTATTGGAGGAGGAACAGCCTTGTTGGAGGAGGTATGTTCTTGAGATGTGTTTGAAGTTTCAAATGACCTGGGATATTCCCTCTTATCCTGTTCTGTTTCCTACCCTCATATCTAGATGTGAACTCTCAGCTGTTCTTATCACAATGCCTCTGCTCCACCATCCTAGACTTGACCTTCTGCAACCATACACCCAATTAAATGTTTTCTTTTATAAACTGCTGTGGTCATGGTGTCTTGTCACAGTAAAAGAATAGAAACTTACTTTAAAAAATGCAAATAATTTATTCACATCTTCCTCCATATTTAAATCATACACAGATTTTTCAAAATGCCCACTATGGTGAAAATGTTTTGCAAATAGTTGTTATATTCTATTGAGCAACAATGGCAAGAAAAAAATTACATATTCAGTTTTCACATATTTTTGTCCAAGTATTTTTATTCAAAATTGGTTGAATCCATGGTCAGGTAATATACAGATGCAGGCAGTTCTATTTACATTTATTAAATTCTCTACACTTAGAAGCCACACGTTGTATCAAATTTCTACATTCCCTGTGCTCATTTCCTTCAAGTAAATATTGACTTTAAATTATTCATGGGGAATTTTTTTATATTACATCAGAGTATACTGAGACCCCAAATTATGTTTTCTTGGATCTATCCCTGGCCCTTGGTTGCACACAGAGAGAGCCATATAAGTTGCACATACAAGTCACAAGCTAATGAGGCTCGGTGGTTGAAGATGGAGTTATTAGAAATTAAATTAATAACTTCATCCATCATTACATTTCTAGTTGACTAAAGGTTGAGACACAGAAGAATAAATAGCAAATGTTACATCCCAATATTATCATATTTTAGGAGCCATTTATATTGTTTAAATTTATTTTTCCTAGATATTTTTATCTGACTATTAAGCAGACTTTAGACATGACTCTGCTATTTTACAGATTATTTATAGATATTTTAATTTATTGTGTATTTTTGTTTTCAAGATTTAATGTCCGCCTAAGGTATAAATTCTAAACAGAATAAGCAGCATATGTGAACTAGGGTATATATTCTCAAATACATGTTATTCCTGCTAGGTAAGATCAACAAGTATTTGTAAAATGTTAATGAGTGATTAGAACTATCGAGAATATAAAATCATATGGATGAAAGGTATGCACACATAAAGTTAGCAGTAAACAAACCAAATATATATATATATATATATATATATATATATATATATATATATATATTTAAACCTCAATATACCCAAGCTTATGAGAATTCCACCTTGGGCCCCCTGATTTTCTCCAGGGGCACAGAGACAAAGACTTCAATCAAGCATTTTTATATTACTGAAAAGCATTGCTGCCAACTTTTTTTTTTTTTAAACAAAAAGTTAAACTACAGTTAAAGTGGGAAAGGCATTTGTGTTTAGTGACAGGGCTGCAAGCTATACCAATCTGAAATCGCCTAGACTTATTCTGTTCCACATGAACTCTTAGTCACCCCTGAGTGTGATGAGCTGGTGATATCTATTAACTTAGCAGTTATTACAGAAAATATGCTGCGGCTGATGGAAAATGATTCTGGGGAGTTGAAAGGGTGAGGAGGCACTTTGCAAACACGGGCAACTAAGATTCTCTTTTCCTCTGTTACATCCACTTTCTGTGTGTCCATTAGGCCAAGATAAGGCAGTAAATTTCAAGACAGGAGGATCCTTTGGGTTTAACCATCTAAGACAGTCTATTCCAATCAAATGGGGACTCTTTAAATACTCTTAGAGTCATTTAAAAACATCCTTTGAAACTCAAATGTCAAACTGGAGGAAAAAAAAAAAAACACTTTTGCTTAAAAGAAAATTACACCAAAATAAAGTACTGTCTCTATGGTAAATGGGTTTAATATTCTATAGCAAACAGAAATGCCTAAAATAACATAAATAATAAACTATATCCACCTACTGCTCAGGCACTTATTTTGTGATTTTAGTTTATGTTAGTTATATAAAAAATATAAATTATATAAAGATATTTTTAAAGATCCCCCAGCAAAACAAGCACGATCATCTCATTTCACAGTGATGAATTTGAAAGCCAGAAAGCTGAATATGTTCTTATTTCAATCTGGAACAAATAGAAAAACAAAAGTATAAACATAATAACTGATATTTTTTTCTTGGTTTTGGTTGATGCTTTTTTGTTTGTTCTAGTTCTCGCTATTTGAGATGGTATCCTCCTGTGCTTGCCCACACTGGCCTCCTGTCTCCTAAGTTAAAGCCATCATTCTGCTTCAACACTGTGAGCAGTGGAGCTGGGTTTTAAGGGTTTAAATTTTCACAATATTACAATGTCCTAGGAAACCATTATTCCTCATTTTTCACAGAAATCTTTTGTTGGAGCTGTTAGAAATAAAGCCAGGAATCTGCCTCGGTCCAATTAATCCTAAAGTATGTGATTCTTAATATTTTTCTTTTAAATTAGAGGTGTAGAGGCGAGCTTTCTTTAAGTGAGGCAGTTGGAGAATGCATGTAGGCATGGAGAGAGACAGCCATTAGAAAAGGGGAAGAGAAGAAAACCACTCCAATTATTCCGTAAGTGCCCTGTGTTCTTTAAGGCAAGCTTTTCTCCCTTGCTGCCTAACAATGTGTGTGAGTGCCACCTAATTACCATGCATGCTAAGTGGCAACCTGGGTTAGGTAGAAGGCCAGATCTGTCAAGTCTCAGAATGGCTTGGAAAGCTCTCCTTAGCAAAGCCTCGAATGGAGAACGCCAAGGGCGATCGAAGAAAAGTCTGTGCCATGCCCATAGGTATCGAAGCCTGGCAGCCTTGCATTATTTGAAGCTAAGGGATATACATTTTGAAAAATAGATGTTGACTTTAGCTAGGAAAAAGCTGCTCTAAATTGTTCTATAACAACATTGAAGGTTTGAACTCTACATGACAAAGGATAATTCTTGTCTTGCTGTTATTACATAAAAGGAATAGGACAAGTTATTCAACCTGCTGCTAACACAGCTGTTAATGGGCAGGTGTTGGCTGGGTGCTTCTGGGAAGGTTTGTGTCACCAATGAGCTAATCTGAGTGCAGAAAAACAAGCTGTCAGGTTGGCTATTCCTGTTACTGAGGCAGACTTTTGTGCATGTACTCTACTGAATGTAAAGGACTTGAGATAAGTTAAAGTGACATACACAGATTGCTCATTAGGAAGAAGGTGGTTATGAAGTGAGTACCTGGTGAACACTGGCCGTGATTTTCTGTAGATAGGCTCCACTTGCATGAGCCATGTAAACACGGGGGAAGGCATCATAGAAAGTAAGAAGTCAATAGAATAAACTCAAGAGATGATGGCCGTGTAGCAAATTAGTCAGTAGTGCTGCTAGCAGAATCAAGGACTGGAGAGATGACATCAGGTAAAGGTAACTGCTACAAAGACTGACAATCTGAGTTTGGTATGCAGAGTCCCGCACAGTGAGGGGAGAGAACCAATTCCCACAAGTTGTCCTCTGTCCTCTACAGGCACATCATGGAAGTTACACATTAAATAGATAAATATAATAAATGAAACCAAGTCAGTACATTAAGTTGTGACAAGCATGAGATGAAGAGAAGTCATAGGAGGAAAATAAAGTAAGGGCCAATCCCTACACGTCAGGCCTCAGGCTTGACCAGGAGCGACACACTACACAATGGAAGAAATTTAATATGGAGCTTCACCTGCCAACTCACCTAATAAAACCACAGGACTGGGTGACTTCATTGTAAATGAAGCTAAAAGTTATAGATACTGTAGGGATGGCTACATCTGAGAGATCAGAAAACATCCCAGGGCAGGAGAAATGAAACTTCAGCACATATGTGCATCAGCTAGATCCCAGGACAGCAGATCACCAGCCTCACTGCAGGGGTTCCGATTATGTAATTATGGGGTGACATGATACTCCACATTTTTTACAAAGTTGCTCTTTGAGACAACCTGAAACATTTCTTCTATCCCGACCATTTTTTTTTTCGATTAGGTAGAATCAACCTACATGTCCAGTGCTTCTTCAGTCTGCCTCTCATTATTACATATATTATTCTATACAAGTTACTTAACATCTCCATTTGGTTACCTCAGTAATACTATGCTGATAAAGATGACCTCATGAATTACATGAGTATGCAGTAGGAAGATACATAAAAAAGGGAAGTGTCTGGGTTATTAAATGATTAATGTCAGTTAATGGTGAAAAAACCTGAGAAATATTCATGGAGAACAATCGATGTTGAAATGTTCAAGCATTTCCTTTCCTTTACCTCAGACTGTACACACCTGCAAAACTTACTATATAGAAATAGCTAAGGTCCTTGTTTTCAAGTTCAAACACAAATGAGTTCTTAACACTAGGTACTTATAACACAGCAATACTTTCCCAATACGTTCAAAGTGTAGGCATTATTTGGCAAAATAGTATTGGCTTGGGTAAAATGTTTGAAGGGTCACAGTTTAACTCAAAATTATGTTGGTATAATATTTTCTGAAATCCAGTATATATAAGGAAGGTATTTTGAACTGAGGATCAAAATACAGCACTTGGAATCAGATGCCTCATTGTATTATTATGTTAGAAACTAAAATAATAAATTCCACACATTCATTTAACAAAGTCATTTAAAAAAAAGTAGTATTTGTTGATACATTTTTCTCTCAAGAGAATTATAGGAGGCAGACAGAGAAGCCTTGGGTAATTTTGTTTCACAGATGGTCAGCAAAGTAGAGTAATGTGTCGTAATCAAGTGGGCCATAGCCATCAGAACTGAGTTGCAAACCCAAGTTTTTTTGGAGGCTGAGGGTGAGAAGAAGGAAATGGGTTATTTGGCTTTCAGGTTGTGGTCCAAAATCAGGGGAAGCAAAACAAACAAACAAACAAACAAACAAACCAACCAACCAACCAACCAAAGTAAGATCTCAAGGCAGGAACCTGAGGGCAGGAACTAAGGCAGAAACCATAGAGGAATTCTGCTTGCTGGCTAGTTCCCATGGTTTGCCCAGCCTGCTTTCTTAGGCACTTAGGAACACCTCCTCAATGGGAGCACAATTCCCAGGAGAAATGGGCCACCCACATCAACCATTAACTCACAGACCACATGAAGCTCATGAAGAAGGAACACCAAAGTGTGGTTGCTTCAGTCCTTTTTAGAAGGAGTAACAAAATACTCACAGGAGGAAATATGAAGACAAAGTGTGGAACAGAAACTGAAGGAGGGGCCATCCGAACACTGCCCCACCTGGGTATCTATCCCATGTGCAATCACCAAATGCAGACACTGTTGAGGATGCCAGGAAGTGCATGCTGACAGGAGCCTGATATAGCTGTCTCCTGAGAGGTCTGCCAGAGCCTGACATATACAGAGGTGGATGCTCACAGCTAACCATTGAACTGATCACTGGGTTCCCAATGGAGGAGTGAGAGAGAAGACTGAAGGAGCTGAAGGGGTTTGCAGCCCCATGGGGAGAGCAACAAAACCAACCAACCAGAGCTAAACCACCAGCCTGGGAGCACATAGAGAGGATCCCATGGCTCCAGCTGTATATGAAGGGGAGGATGGCCTTGATGGTCATAGGTTGGAGAGGAGGTCCTTGGTCATGTGAAGGCTGGATGCCCCAGTGTGGGGAAATTCGAGGTCGGGGAGGTGGAAGTAGGTGGGTGGGTGGGTGAGGCACACCCTCATAGAAGCAGGAGGAGGGGGTATAGGATAGGAGATTTCTGGGAGGAGGATGGGGAAAGGGGATAACATCTGAAATGTAAGTAAATAAAATATTCAATTTCAAAAAGAAGACCTCTACAGACTATTCTAAAAGGCCTTCTGATGGAGACATTTTCTCATTAAACACAATTTGGTTTTGGAGAGCAGGACTTTGTCAACTCAAAATACTGCTTTTTTAAGTTATTATTTATAAGCACTGAGTTCATTTAAATTACTTTGTAAAATAAAAATTAGAGAAAGTCTGTTTTAAAATTATTGATGTAAGCCAGGTAAAAATTCTGTAGCCATCTGTAGATAGGGTCTGGTTGATTTTCTCACCATGACTAACACCAAAATCTCTGCTTCCAAAGGGCAGGCTTTAGAATATTTACAGGGCAGGACAGACTTAATGGAGATTACACGGATTTATAGGTGATCTTACCTTCAACAGAGCTACAGACTTGAACATTTTCACTTATTATGTCAGCTCTGGGCAATACTGTGACAATATCCTGGCTATAAATAATATCATATTATTTATTTTCAATACTGGGGATTAAAAAGAGGTCCTTGCACATGCAAGGCATGTGCTTTACCACTGAGCTATGTCCACAGTCTTTTTTTATTTTTATTTTATTTTATTTATTTTTAATTTTGAAGCAGGATCTTGCTAAGATGAACTTGATTTATTTTCCTGCCTCAGTATTCAGAGAAGCAAAAAATAGGCCTGCACCACAAAAACAGCATAATATCAGATTTAAAAGTATCCCACCATTCTTTTTCTTCTGTGAAGTGTTACAAATTAAAGATTTATTGCCAAAGTTAACCAACATTATGTACTATTTGTCCTGATTTGGAGGCAATGACCAATTTTAGAGTTGAGTACTATCTGCTTTAACTCTGAGATCCATTAATATTTAAAACCTCCCCTTTCCAAATAGTCCCACTCATAGGTGAAGAGCTACAGATTGTCAGTGTCTAATAAGAAAAGGAGCCTCAATCTCCTCCAGGAATGAGTGATACATGGGTTGTCAAATCCAGAGGCAAGCCCTGGACACATGTACATACAAGCAAAGCTGAAGGGACTCAATAGGTTCTATATAAATGTATGCACATATATGCTTACAAAGGGATATACATGTAACAGCAACACCTAAAGAAGAAGTTATGAATTTGGGAAGGGGAACATAGGAGGGATTGTAGGGGGAGTAGAAAGATGCTATGTGGATTGGGTGCTTATGTGTGAAGATCTCCATAGTAACAACCTTAAACCAAAGCTGTGCCCTTTTAGTGTGTACATGGACTTAGAAAGTCCACAGTGTTTCTGTAGTCTGCAAGCAACGTAGTAAATTCAACAACAATGATCCTTCCTGTGTGCCTAGCTACTTGTTAGTACTTGTAACACACAGGCTGAATCCTCAAGATCCCAGTGTGTGACAGCAATTCTTGTTATGCAATCAGACAATTCTTTCATCTTGTAAACTCAGCTTTCTAGTGGTGTTTAACCAAATCCACTGTTTTTAAAATTTTTTTTTTGTTTTTTTTTTTAATTTTTCCCCAATCTGCTTTTTTACCAATTTAATTTCATGCAAGTATTAAGGTCAGTTCTAGGTTGAGGAACTAGCAAAACAACAGATGCAAATAGTCGAAAAAGCAAGGCAATAAACAAAGTCCCATGATCACTGTTTCTAAGGGCTTATCAAGATAACCAAAATGTCTGAGCCTACTTCCTTGTTCTAGCCCAAAGTAATTTTCATGCCTGAAGCCTAGTTCTTTGTTGTAGTCTAAGATTTAGATTCTTGCCTGAAATTACCCAATCCACTGTAAAAGGGGGCAGGTATTTAACTGAAGACTCCCGAAGGAAGCAATGCCTAAGGAGTCTCACTGTGCACGATTTAGAACACCACATTCTGATGGTGAAACTTCCTTACCACAGTTAAGTCTATTTCCCTGACAAATCCTAAGATTTGTTTGGGAATTGTTTCAAATATATAAATAAATATCTCTTTCATTTTTAAATAAGAAACTCTGCTCTAACTTCCACATCGGCTTCTATGATGTTGTTTTAAAGACTACATGTCCCAGTGGAAGTGGCCTGTCGTGCTCTCCCATTTCCCTTCTTTTTCTCCTTCTTTCTCCTTTCTACCTTCCCTGTGCCAAACTCTCCTAGTAGGAAGCTGTCCATTAGGATCTGTATGATACTCTGGTGAGAATGTTATATATGCATATTAGGGTACAGAACACTAAAGAGAACTGGATATTGTTTCTCCCTCCAGTCCGTAGTTCATTCTGACCCCCAAACTCCCCACCCCCTTTTCTTAATTCAGTTGTTTTTAATTTTTTATTGGATATTTTATTTATTTACATTTCAAGTGTTATCCCTAAAGATCAGGGATTCAAGGACCATACCTAAACATAGTAAAAGCAGTATACAGGAGACCAGTAGCCAACATCAATCTAAATAGAGAGAAACTTGAAGCAATCTCACTAAAATCAGGGACTAGACAAGGCTGCCCACTCTCTCCCTACAATATAGTCCTAGCCAGAGCAATTAGACAACAAAAGGAGGTCAGAGGGATACAAATTGGAAAGAGGTCAAAATATCACTATTTGCAGATGATGTGATAATATACTTACATGACCCCAAAACTTCCACCAGAGAACTCCTAAACCTGATAAACAACTTCAGCAAAAGTGGCTGGATATAAAATTAACTCAAACAAATCTTCCTCTACTCAAAAGATAACCAGGCTGAGAAAGAAACTAGGGAACCGACACCCTTCAAAACAGTCACAAGTAATATAAAATACCTTGGTGTGACTCTCACCAAGGAAGTGAAAGATCTGCATGACAAGAACTTCAAGTCTTTGAAGAAAGAAATTGAAAAAGATCTCAGAAGATGGAAAGATCGCTGATGCTCATGGATTGGCAGGATTAATATAGTAAAAATGGTCATCTTGCTGAAAGCAATCTACAGATTCAATGCAATCCCCATCAAAATTCCAACCCAATTCTTCATAGACTTAGAAAGAGCAAAGCCCAGGATAGCAAAAACTATTCTCAACAACAAAAAACAAACAAACAAAAAAGACCAAAAACAACAAAAAACAAACAAACAAAAAAAAAACAACAACAAAAAACACTTCTGGAGGAATCACTATCCCTGACCTCAAGCTGTATTACAGAGCAATAGTGATAAAACCTGATATTGGTACAGAGACAGGCAAGTAGATCAATGGAACAGAGTTGAAGACCCAGAAATGAACCGATTCACCTCTAATCACTTGATCTTTGACAAAGGAGCTAAAGCCATCCAGTGGAAAAAAAGACAGCATCTTCAACAAATGGTGCTGGTTCAACTGGAGGTCAGCATGTAGAAGAATGCAAACAGATCCATTCTTTTTGTTTGTTTGTTTGTTTGTTTGTTTGTTTTTTGGTTTTTTGTTTTTTGTTTTTTTTGTTTTTTTTATTATATATATTTTTTTTATTAGATCTTTCATTTACACTTCAGATGCCATCCCCTTTCCCCATTCCCCACCTTAGAAAACCCCTATCCCATGCCCCTTTTCCTTTTTGCATTTATACATTTTTTAAAAAAATGTTAATCATAGGCTTTATAAGTTTGGTATTGTTCAATCAGAGGTGTAACCCACTACCCAACCTAGATATATCTACTATCTTTGACTGGTGGAGATTCATGAACAGATCCATTCTTAATTCAGTTGTTGTCTCCTTTGCTTTCTAGACATCAGCCAGTGGAGTGCCCCAATCTGGTCAAACTCCCTCTGCTGCCCTGCCCTCATGATAAACCTGGGGAGCTACAGATGGCAAGTACTGGGTGAGGAGGTTCTGTGCCGAAGCCCAAGTCACAAGGCATTTGAAGGAGAAAAGTGGGAACTTCCAGTGAACACAGCATGTTCTGTAGCCAGTAGTTACTTTTTTCCCCTTCACCTTCCGTTCTCTCAGAAGAAATAGGGAACCTTCTCATGAATGAGTGGAGGTATCTGAAATACCATTTAATATTATGATTTAATAAAAATTAAACTTATGATGAATTCCAAACGAATTTTGGGTTTCTTCCTGTGAAACCAGTTGTTTTTTCATAATAATTTGTTACTTAACAAAGGTAGCACATCTCAGACACTTGTGAATGGTTATGGACACAAGAAAATATTGAATCAAAGCAAGAAGTTTGAATAATCTGTACACGGGCTGCACTTACCAAACTGAAAAAAAAAATTGAAATGCAAAGTTTTTCAAAATGCAAAGGTTTTTGGATGGCAACATTCTGCCACAAGTTGAAAATTTCAAGCTATGAAATTAACCTTTCTTTATACAATCGTGTAAAATGGTCTGTAAATCTATGCTCAGGCTGTAAGATGTGGAAGAGATACGGGTGAGCCTCGTCTGTCAACACGGCTCTCATCTCTAAGATAAATCGCCAGTATTTGTATGAAAATATTCAAATATTTGAAGTTTTCAAGTAGGAAAATCTGGTCCCAAAGATTCTGAAAAAAGGATTCATGTGCAAAACTCAAGAATGGCGTCTGAGCCAGGAGCTGCATGCAACTAACAAAAGATTGCACAGAACTGAGCAAAGCCTGCTTATGCATACACTACTGGCAGCTAAGACTTCAATATTAAAACAGATCTGCTGACTTACAAGAGACTATGGATTTTTGTTCCACATAACATTTTCATGGCCTTGCTTTCTGATATTTATATTAGTAAATTTACCAATTTTAAAATACTGGGCCTTCTGACATGCTTTTAAATACTGGAGGCAAGATACTCTACCATATAAACTACATGCCAAGCACAGTCAAATTACTCAAATGGAAACATATCAAAAGATATTCCAAAAACCTGAAATCAAAGAAGCACATTATATAGAAAATTTAGAAAGTTTTCTGCAAAAATGTAGTGAAGCCACTGAAAAGTTTTGCAGGAAAGAGAACTCCTCTCTTCCACCACACACACATCATAAAGAGACCAGCCATGTAAGGTATATACCCTCTGAATAAAGAAAATAAACCAAATATAACTTTGCTCCATACCATCTAGTGTTTTCAAAAGGTAGACTAAAAATAGAAATACAAATTGGCTAGCCCTGAAATTATATAATCATATCCATACAAGTAACATTACATGAACTGAGCAGATTTTATTTATATGTTTAGGAACTCACACACAGATACACACACATGTATACACATACCCCCTACGCACACACACGCACACACACACAGACACACACACAGACACTCACATACACATACATCACACACACACATACACACCACACATATACACACATATATCCACATGGACACACACATACACACACATACACACACACATACACAAACAAACAAGAGATCAGAGGTGATGAATTGGAGTAGGAGATGGGAGCGGTGCGTGGGAAGGGTTAGAAAGAGAGAAGGAAAGGGGGAAAAGATGTAATTGTATTTTAATTAAAAAATAAAAATAGAAATAACTGTATTCTACCAGTTCTTTGAGTAAATAGGATAAAGTATAACCTTGGTGAAGAACGGTTCCTTCATTATACAATGAAAGGACCAAGAATAATAGGCCTCCACTTAAGATTAAGTACATTCAATTACACACAGTTGGAAAATATTAACAATCGCGAGCGAGGTTTCAGCACTTGGATCAGCCAGTGGTTGAAAAGGAAAAGGGTATTTCTGTATTAATTATAAACCACAACTCAGAACTGCACTTACAGCAGAACCACAAGCAGGGTTGGGTTGAGGAAGGAATGTCAAGACCTGAGGTATTGCTCAAGGTGCCCCAAATCCAGGGGCGGCCACTCGATTTCTCTCCCTCTGATGGGAAATGTTTTTAAGACCAATAAATGTATAACACATATGATAATCTCCTCTGGAAAGTTGCTTTAGTCTGTCAACTCTCAGAAAATGTCACCAGGAAGCACTAGGGAGGGGGTCTCCTGAAGAACCCTAGTTCTTCAAATTTAGTGCTGTGTCATGTGCAATTCTGAAACAAAGTGAGTGTTTTTCTTCAAAAACTCAGTCATGATATTGTACATCTATTGGCGTTATCATTATTTAGATCTTGTGTAGGCAGCCATACTGTGTCAATTACTGTCCGCTCTGAAATAGATACATACAGGCAACATTAAACAGACTTTGCAAAGAATATATATATATATATATATATATATATATATATATATATATATATATATATAATTTGAGAGAGAATAAAGAGGTCATAGAGAAAAGAGATAAAGAGATAAATAATGTAAGAATATTTTAATTAAAAGTTAAGAAAATCAAACCTTCAATATTTTTAGCATGTTTGCCTTCTGAAAACACACACTCACAGAGGGTCCAATAGACAATGGAATGTAGGTATGTAGATAGGTAGGTAAAGGTAGGTAGGCAGGCAGGTAGGTAGGTAGGTAAAGGTAGGTAGATAGGCAGGTAGGTAGGTAGGTAAAGGTAGGTAGGTAGGTAGGCAGGTAGGTAGGTAGATATTAAACTGTATACTCTGATGAAAGAACATGCTAAGAGCACACAGTTGCTCACATCTGATGTGTCTGCCGTACTGTCACAGTCATACAAATTAGCTTTCAGTGTCACCAATAAAGACTACCTTGGGACAAAGATCAATCTTGGGAACTGGCTCCAAACACTAGATGTCACTAACTGGGATCTAAACTAGGTTTAAATAATGCACTGACCATTAAGGGAAGGCGTGCGTAAGAATGACAGCAACCACAGCGCAAGGCTGCCCCACCAAGATGCAGCACAGATGCATGTCAATCAAGAAGTTTAAACAGAAAAATAAACTAATCATTCCTGATCTCAAGAGAGCACCAACTGGAACAGACAGAATCAGCAAATATCACAGGAATGAAACACAGGTTCAAACTTCAGGTACTCAGCTCAGAGAGCAAGGACTCATAAGAGGAACCTTGGAGAAATGCTAGTCTGTTGTCAGGCATTCGGTAGACTTTCTTGGGATAAGATCAGACATTTCCTTTGACGGTTCTTTAGAACAAAATCAGAGGTAGTGGAACATTTGACTGTTTGTTATGAAGCCTATTGTAGTTGCAAGACTGCTTTGATCTCGCAGATCTGTGTGGTTGCAGGGTATGGCTATCCTTCATATCTGAGGACACTGAGAGCAATAGTGGGGCACTGAATGTTCATAGTTGTGCTGCCTAGAAAAAATACCATCTTTCCACCAAGTGGGAAGAGAAAATGCGGGTTAGCAGATGCCCTTTACCAACCTCTAGAGTAGATTTAGTGCAGCATACTACGGACAGTTGTGCCAGAAATTCAGGTGGGAGTTAGAAGTTACCTTAGGCCAGTAGTAGTTCAAGTACACACTAAATAAGCCACAGACAAAGATACAAGGAGATCAACTGGAATTAAAATCAGAATAAACCTTGCAGTGTCAGAACTAAAAAGATATAAAATAATGACCTTACAAAATGATGTAAAGAGAATTTGGCTAAAAGCTAGAGAGGCATACACTTCAGTTTGATTACTGGATACTCCCAAAGTCTCAAGTACATGAAGACTGAAGAACTCAACCACAGGTTGTTGCTAATGGGAGGTTATGGCATCTTAGGAGGTAGGGCCTGACGGGAAGCTACTAGATCATTGTGTGTATTACCCAGACTGTAAAAGCTGGTCTCCCTTTTCACCATCTCCTGCATCTTGTCAATGAGATAATAGCTCCTTCTCCACTTGGCACTTTCTCTGCAATGTGTTGGCCTCACCACAACCCCAAACTTGTGAGGCCAGTTGGTCATAGACTAATCCAAAACTCTAAGCTAAAATCAACCTTTTCTCTTTATAAAATTATTTCTTTTTTTCAGTTGGAGATGCCTATGGAAGAGTTAGGAGAACAATTGAGGGAGCTGAAGGGAAAATCAACTCCATAGGAAGACCAACAGTATCAACTAACCTGGACCTCTGGGAGCTCCCAGAGACTAAGCCACCAACCAAAGAGCGTACACGGACTGGTCCGTGGTCCCAGCACATATGCAGCAGTGGACTGCCTTGTCTGGCTGCAGTGGGAGAGGATGCGCCTAATTCTATAAAGACTTGAAGGTCCCAGAGAAGGGGGATGCCCAGGGTGGGGCACCCTCTCAAAGGCAAAGGAGAAGGGGGATGGGGTAGAGAACTCTGGGAGGGGGGCTGAGGAGAGGCAACATTTGGGATATAAATAAATAAAATAATTAATTAAAAAATAAGTTTTAGGTATTCATAATAGCATAGGAACCTGACTAACACAATGTATTTTTATGATGGTATGTCGAGTTGATAATTTGACCAAAATGCAAATCTGTGCTCTCTTCCAAAAGAACGTTCATGAGCTGAGAGTCACCAGGATCTTACCCTTTAAAATTGTACTATACTGTCACACCAAACTTATTTGCATGCTACAACAAGGACTACTTGTTTTATGTAAGAAGGTGGCTTACTCTATGTTACTCTAGCCCTTGAAGAATAACAGTTAAATTTCATACCACTTTAGCAATATCAAATGGTACTAGCCAGAAAAAAAATAATGGACAAACACAATTTAGTAACTGTAATGTTTTCACCAAGAAACAAGAAAATTAGGGGCATGGTCATTTTAGCTCTAATTCTCTGGAACTGATAATGGACTTCTGAGGTTTTTTCTTTTTTCTTTAAAATATAAAAAGATGTCATCTTTATGCAATTAACTTAAATAACTTCTATCTAGATAAACACTAGATAAGAAAAACTGAGGAGTTTGGGTCTGATGTTTGTAGACTGGGTAGGCACACAGAATCTTCATTACCTCATAAATACAAGGGCAACAACATGATTCAGCCCAAAGAACAAAGCTGTGGGATCAGGATTGGTTGTATCTCAGTTTCCTGGACAAATAACTCCACTCATTCATGAAACCAAAACCACGCAACAGGTGCACACAGATATCTGCTGTGCCATTGTCTTACAGCAGGTGCTTTGATGGACTCTGGAAGCATGGAGATGAATATGCGACAGACGTTGGCCAAATCAAAAGGTTCAATGGAATCATGCAGTTCTACAGTCAAGTTGTCAGACCTGTATTAATGACGCTATGATAGGCCACTAACTGTAGTGGTGGTATTCAGTTCCAGAATGCTAGATGGGACTGTCAGCAGCCTTTGGGACAACTGCATGTCATTTCAACTTTTTCTGTTGATGCAACTACCTTTTCTCACTCTCTCAACATAGGACACCACTGAGTGCATTCCCTAGCAGCCTTCCTGGGCATCACCTACCACTGAGGCATCAGCTCTGGGGAGGCTGACCCGCGTGAAACAAAAGAACACATCTAGTCTCTTTGCCTTCCTAAAGTTTGAACACAGAGAGAAATAAAATGCATGTTAGATTTAAGGATAGCTTTGCTTTATAAGAAAATAATTGCCGGAATGGAAGGGATAAGAAGGCTCTCGAGGAATAATACTTTATTTCTTATCTGGATGCTTTGACTGGGATGTAAGAAGTCCTTCAAGCCAGGCACTTAAAATTATGTTGTTACTACATTTATTTGTTATACAGGTCAAGAAAATAAGTTTTATATCTCATAATCTTCCCCATAATTCAGAAGTGACTTTACTTCCGAGGTGACATGTATGAGTTACCATCCTCCACCTCTAAGCTCTGAACCCCACAGACTGAGTTCAAAGCTGCACTTAGATATTCATGACTGTGAATCCTGTTTGTCTCTAATCTGAATAAAAACAGTACTAGATGCCAACATTGAGACTAATAAAAATGCTGTTGAGAAACATGGGGTGAGCTTTGGATAGAACATAAAATCATCCATAATACATTAATAAACTATGAGAATACAAGGCTTTAAAATTCTGGATAGAACATGCCCTTGGAACTACTTTTAAATTGAACATGAAATCATTTATTTTGTTTACAAAAATAAACGTTACCTGGTTCATGAACTTTCTTTGTCTGATATGTGTAGATGCCAACTTTCTTCAAAGAAGCTGCTCTTTGTAGCGGATGGAGCGTCACAGAAAGTCACAACTGTTCGAACTACAGAGAACAGTGATGCTGGACTATCCAGTCTCGATGGATAAGTCTACAGCTTCTCTTTGTAGCAGATGAAGTATCACAGAAAACCACGACTGGTCAAAACACAGAAAACATCATAAAATGCCCAGTCCCAATGGATACGTCTATGGCACAACTCCTATGACCAAGGCTCAGGAAAGCATCAGAGACAACTGAGCAGAAAGACTGCAACAGCCAGGGCATCTAGACGTCTGCCATGAGATTCCATCTCCTAGAAAGGACAGGAGGCTACATGTATGAAACGTCAAAAATATGTCTGCCTAAACAAGATCTGAACAATGAAAGACCAATAAACAAGTTACTGTGGAAGGGGAAATCTCTCACAGGGCTCCACTGTTACACAGAACTATAGGCAACTGTCCTGATTGAGGTCCCAGGGATGAAACTCCTAATTGGTATCCAATACTAAATGGCCAGCCAGGGTGTATTTATGGATTTATTTATTTATTTATTTATTTATTTACTTATTTGTGTGTGTACATCGTGTGTGACTGTGAGTATGCACATGCCTCAGTGTGTATGTGTGCTTGTGAGTGCACATACCTGTGTGTGTACACACATGCATGTGTATGCTTGTATATGTGTGCATGCTTGCACGTGTGTGTCTGTGAGTGCATTTGTGCATGCACATGTGAATACATGTGTGCATGTGCACACACGTGTATGTGACAATAATAAAGAAAAAGAGAACGTGGATTTGAGAGGGATGGGATGTGGTTTGGCAGTAGAGGACATTGGAGAGAGAGAAAAACTGGAGGAAATGATGCAATCATAATTTGATTAAAATAAATAAATAACATAAATGTTACTTTGTTATTTTATAGGAGTACATGGAATTATAAATTATGAATAGTGTGTAACATTATGCTATACGTAAACGCAATTATTATGACAAATACTGAATCTGTTATAAGAATTCCAATAATATAAATACCTTTTCTTACAATATGAAGTTTCTTAGTGTCAAATGAACATGGGCCATAAAATGTTGCCACTTTCATGTATGAATTTTGAGTGAGCAGCCTCTGTTGACACAAAATGCTTATAATTTCAATTTCTGCTTCTTCATTTCTACAGTAAGGAAAATGATACTTGCTCTATGGTTTTACGTGATACTATAAAAAAAAAACCTGTATGCAATATTGAGTCAATCTAAACATATACTTCCCATGCCTCTTCTTGCTTCTAGCCAAGAACAGATGTTTACATGATGGTTTCTGAGATTAGAATAATGACCTATAGCCAATATGTAGTTTTCAAAGGCATCTTAACTCACGTGCCAAGTGTAATGTAATTATACTGCTCAGCACATGGATATGAGAGCATATTTACTCAGATTTAATAAATGAGATACAGATATTATGGGGATGGAAATCAGGACTAACACCATAGTGCCATGCTTTGGAAAGCTTTACTAATCAGCATTCATGAGGGAAAGGAGTTACAGTAATTTAGTAAATATAATAATATGCGATGATTGATAAAATACAAGCCATAAAATATTACACTATTTGTAATATCGAAAGCTGTTTTATTGCTTGACTCATAAAATAAGCATTCAAAACAAAAATGAAAACTTTTACATAAATCCTGCATGCAGTAAATCAGGCGGGAGGTTTACAAAGCTAATCAGGACATAATTCAGCATATTGAATTGCCTTTTAGCAACAAATTTAACTCAAGTTTCCAAGAACAAAAAATTTAGAGTATTTCTGGTTGAATCATTTTCTACCTCTGCAAAAAATCAGCCTGGCAGAATTTAAATGGGATACACTTTGCATTTTGTCTGATGGAGGCTCAAAAATAAGGTCTGTCATTGAACAATTTTGTGACATGGAAGCAGAAAGGGAGATGGAAAGGAAGGCACAGGAAAGGAGGAAGGGGTATGGGAGAAGAGGTTTAGGAAGTTTAGAAGGTGAATATAACCATGGTACGATATATATTTGTATTTATGAACCCATAACTATGTATAGTTAATGAATGCCAATAACTCATCACTATCATTTAATAATCTTGCATCTTGGACTAACGTTTTAAATTTTTAAGATTTTTATAGTTATATTTTATGTGCATGACTGTTCTGCCTGCATGTGTGTGTGTGTGTGTGTGTGTGTGTGTGCACCATGTACATCTGGTGCTTGCTTGGTCCAAAAGAGGATGTGTCAGATCTTCCAAACCACTATGTGGGTGCTGTGAACTAAACCAGAGTTCTCTGCAGGAGCATCTTATGTTCTTAACCACTGAGCCATCTCTCTAGCCCCTGAACCTTTGCTATTGTAATTACTTGGAACCTTGTTGCTTTCATCTGTTTCATGGGTTTATCACTGCTTTCATACTGTAATTATGAAGAATAGCTAATTTTAGGAAAGAACATAGAATACACTGAAATACAGAAGTTCAATAAAGAGAAAACTATTTATAGCCTGAAATTTCTATTATGACATACCATTGGGTTCCCAGGAAGATATTTAGTTTCAGTTTTTATGAAACTTGCTGTTCTTTCTGATTTCTAATCTCTCCTTCTAATTTAATCATTTTACACTCTATCTGCAACACATAAACCTGTAGCTCTATCTATTATATTTATAATGCTCAATAAACACACTATAACGTTTAAGCCTTGGACCTTGGACCTTTCCAAGCATCTGGCTAGAGTATATTTCATGCTTTGGGATCTAATTATGTGTTGTGACAGATTAATATATCATGATGTCATGAAACTCCACAAAGGAGCCATGGCCTTTAGGAAGGAATAAAGATTATATTCCCACCACATCATTCAGTATTGTCTGTACTATTGTTATCTACTGTCCTATGCCATGGCTGCTGTATCTTGTGAACATTTATAGTGGCTCCAGCTTCCAACGAAAAGCTTATACCATGGCAAGACAGTTAGGAGCTGTTACTATGAGTCATGCTACATTAAAAGAGAAGAACAAAATAGTCCAGTTTTACTACCAACAGACTTTAAACTTTAAATTCCTCTAATTTATGAATAATTTAAAAATACTTGTTGATGTCAACAACCTTTTATTTCAAGGAAAAAACTTGACTAGTTCCACATGCATTGTAAGTGCAATATGCAGAGGAGACTGGAGTAAGAGGGCAGAACACAGGGAACACAGGTTTAAAGAATGGCTAAGATCGTCCATCCAAGGAACTCGAGGCTCATTTGGTAGAAAAATAAGCAGACAGGAGGTGCATGCTCACAGCAGCTATCCTGGTCTCTGGCTCTTAGGATCTTTTCACTCACTTCCATGATGTTCCCTGAGCCTTAGGTGTAGGGGCCGAGTTAGAGATACATCATGTTTCTGGTTGAGCACGCATGATCTGTTGTAGTCAAGAGTAAAGAAAAACACAAAATTTAGTTAAGCCTACCATATTGAACTGGTAGAAATAAAGGAGAGAGAGCCATGAATGCAGCCATAGAAAGGACAACTCACATGCATGGGGACAAGGAATAATGACACCAGACTGGTAGCCATGACACAGTGAAGAACTGAAAAATTTAAAGTTAAGCCAGAATTGTATAACTCATGAGAACGTCTTTCAACAATACAGAAATAACTATTTCTCAAGGGAAAAAATGGAGATAACTCAGTGCCGGCAGTACTAGCCTACTAGGAAATGCTCTGGGTGAAAGGACATGCTAGAACACAGAAACACGAACCTACGCAAAGAAATACATGACGGGGAAATGGAATACATGGATGTCCTGTCTGTTAGCCTGACAACAGCTAGAGGTATTTAGGAGAAGGAACTTCGATTGATACCATGCCTCTATCAAACGGGCTGTGAACAAAACTGTGATGCAATTTCTTGGCTGCTTATTCATGTGGAAGTGGCAAGGTCACTGGGGGCAGTGACATTTCTGAGCATGTGGCCCAGGGTTCTATAAGAAAGCAACCTGAGCAAACCAGGAAGCGGTGTTTCTTTATGGCCTCTGCACAAGTTCCTGCCTCTCACTTCCTGCCTTGGCTTCCCTCCATGATGGATGCGTTGTGAAGATGTATGAAAAGCAAAGCCTTATCTATTTAAGTTGCTTTATCACAACAATAAAACTAACTAGGGCAAAAAATGACACCAAAATTATTCTTGTCCTTCTTAAATTTCTCTTAAATAACAAGTCGTGTGGTACATGTGCCTCCAGATGCACACATACACACACTGATGGTGACGATGATGATTACGGCTGTGATGACAATGACAGCAAATTTTAAAATTAAAAATAAAATCATGATCCTAACGCACAGTATCTTTAAAAGTACACTTAAAAAATACCAGTCAGTTAAAAAACGGCCTGAAAGATACTTCGGAAGCACCGCCTTTAAGAGCTCCAGTTGTGGCCGCCGTGCTGTGCTGTTAGCATCAAAGCAGGCCTTGGAAGAAGACATACATGTGATGATAAGAAAGGAAGGGGATAAAATCTGAAATGTAAATATAATATCCAATAAAAAAGATTTAAAAAAGAGAAGCGAAGTATGATTTAAAAGATTGACTTTCTGAGAAAACATCACCACACTGAGTGTGTGTGCACATTAACATTGGAGGCTCAAAAAATGAAATGGGAAAATGCACTCTGTTGGGGAAACTGGCAGAGCCAATGTACAGTACTTCAGTAAGCAAAGAGACCTAACCTGTACCATTAACCAGTACTCTTGCTTGATTTTGGTCACTACAATAAATACATCCTGACCAAAAGCAACTTGGAGATGAAAGTGTTAATTTGTTGCACTTCCGGGTGACAGTCCACCACTGAGGGAAGTTGGCTCAGAAATTCAAGAAGAAACTGAAGCACAAACTATGGAGAAGCACCATTACTAACTCATGCTTTGTTAGATTTCCTTATATATAGCCCAGGACCACTGGCTTAGTGAGTAGTGCTCCCAGTGCTGGGTTGGACTTTTTTTTACACCTTTTAGTGATGAAGAAATCCCTCAAAGCCAAGCCAGCAGAGAGTCCTCTACCCAGGATTTTCCTTTTGAATGACTCTCGACAGTGTCAAGTTCAAAATCATGGCTAACCAGGAAAGCTAACCTTGACATGTTATGGCCTGGAAAACACTCCTTTTAACAAGTAACAGCAGAACACACAATCTTTGCAACTGTACAAGGAACACATGTCAATAACGGCTGTGTTGTGACATATAACAAACTTAACATTTTAAAAAATAATGAAAATACAGTTTATTCTCTTACCTGTGAAAGGGAAAGGAAGTCTCAAGAAAAGAGTAAAAATACTTTTAACCAAGAGTGCCATAGAGAGATGTGATGAGCTAACAATCCTATCCATTCAGGAAGGGACTGTGTAAGTCTATATCCTAGCTGTAAGGTATAAGGAAGAAATGAATTTGAGGATGACCAGTGCCTGGTCACATATAAAGCCTTGTGTTTAGGGAAATCTCACATGAAGACAAAGCCAATGTTGTGACTCGAGGTTCTGGGATCTGAGAGAAGTCTCATAAAAGAAAGACTTGGAAATGTACTAAAGAGGGGTCTTGAGCAGAGACTGCTGTTTGGTTTTCCTTGGGTATTTATCTGTGCCACTGGAGTCCATCTACGTGGGTTCTTGCACATTCTAGCCTCAAACCCTGCGACTAACCTATGGCCTGCACACTGTTTCTACCTTCTGTTTTGAGATAAGGTCTTACTACACTGCCTAGGCTGATATTGAATTTATGATCCCTTCTCACCAGTCTCCAAATCTCTCTGATTATGGGCCTATACAACCAAATCTGGCTGGTATTGATAAGTCTTAAGATTATGGGGTCAGGTTTTTCCCTTTGGACTATTATACACCACAGAACCCCCATTGTCTATGGAAGATCTGTCCTCAGGTCTTTAGTGGATAATGAAACTTCAGATAGTACAAAACTTTACGCATACTACATTTCACCAAGAATACTATAGTACAGTCTAACATAAACTAAACATTTAAAATAGTAGAATTTTAGCAAGTACTTGTATGGAAATTGCTAGATTCATTACTGTTGTACACTGGGTTCAGTAAATAAGGATTGGTTGAACACCAGCATCAAATGATCAGTCTATACAGTTACACAGGTGCTTATACAGACTGGACATGCTGAATCGAGATGAATCATGCCCCATGTGGGTGGAGCACAGGCTGCAAGATTTCATCACTACTCAGAGTGACTCACAGTTGAAAACTCACAAGTTATTTCTGGAATTTTCCATTTAATGTTTCCAGGCTGCAAGTGATCACACAAAGCGATACGAGGGTGTGTAACCGTTTCTCTTTAAAAATCTTGAGATCTCTACAGCACTCTATGATTTCCTCGGGCAAGCATAATGCTAGAACTAATACCACAACCTTGGTGATCTGAACTACATAAACTGATTCTGAGGGCCAGAAGTGTAAAATAAAGATATTAGCAAGGCCATCTCCTCTTTGGAAGAATCCAGGTGAGATTCCATCCCTTTGCCTTTTCAGGTGTTGACTGTCCCAGCATTGTGGCTGCTGCAGCATCTGTCACTGTCTCCCTGTCTATCTCTGCGTCATCCCTAGTCCCTGCCTTTCTCCCCTCTCCTCCCTCACAACCTGACTGCACCTTTTTCTCATGTATTAAAATGTATTTCCTCTTTTCTCTAGAAGGACAAATGTGACTGTGTTACCCATTAAGATAAAGTTTATAAAATACTACACATGATATGATCACGTTTAAGAACAAACTCAAATCTAAAATAATCCGATAAACTGGCTTAGAGTAGGATTCCTAGAATTGCCTGAGCTTGATATAGTCCTTGATTTCGAATTTGTCTTCAGTGCTCATTTTTTATATAATACTCTTATGAAGGTAAAGCCTGCATTTGTTTGTCAAACACAATAGCTTTTCCTTCAATATACTGATAGTCCTTAAAAGTTTACAGTTGGAAATATTAATGCTAGCATTAGTTATTAATGTCTTGGCAATATCTTGAGTGAGATGTCTTTTAACACTGATTATCATAAACACTCGTTATTTGAGGAAAATCTAGTCTATAACTATAAACACAGCCTGGAAGCCACTTAAACATAAATGATGTATGCGGGGTAAGTGGGGCTACGAATGAGCCACGTCTACACAGTTAACTCATATGCATAAATTATGAGACTTAATTGGATTTGGAAACGATCTTATAAAGCACCATGATTAGTGCTGTTCTTTTCTTTCTTTTTCTTTCTTTTTTACAAAACTAGTATTTTAGCACTTACTTTGATGTATATTTAAGTCATAAAATAATGATGTTTCACATACTACCAAGTACATTCTATAACTCAAACTAGAGAAAAAAAAATCATGAAACCGCATTTTGCTATCATTAAATTTTTTCCCACTAGTTCTGCAGGAGGCTATAAAATATTCACTTGCCGTGGTATTTGCTTCCTCACCTGGAAAATGGATTAATCAAAGAATGTCTTCCTAAAGCTTTATGGAAGACTTTATGTGTCTCATCATAAAATGAATAACAGGAACTTCAGAAGCAGAAACTTTGAATTAATATTAGGGTGAAAAACAGTGCTCAATTAATCCACCAAGTATGAACTCCATCAGTTGTTAAATTTTTGTTACTTTACTCTGAGAAAGCTTGCAGACTAAGTGCAAGGAGTTTTGCAGCAAGTTTAATTATTGATCCCCAAAATGTTGTCAATTATAATTTTCAACTTTTTATAGTCACCATACATTATCAAACATATTTTTTTCAAATTGATGTTTATAAATAAAATTTTATATATCTATTTCAATATCTCATTTTAAAAATTGTCAGTTAGATATATGTATTCCAACTTTTGTCATTCAGAAAATGAGCCTATGAAAAGGACTCTCCTGTAATATAGAAAACAACTATGAAATAATGGTTTCAACTTTGCCCCTTCTTAAGAGTGTTAAAGGTTCCAATCCAAAGACATACCAAAAACGGTGGTACACTTACAGGACATCTTGACAGCATGAAACAAATGGGTGATATTTGGTCAAAGTCACAGTCTTACTAATGCCTGACTGTGTAAGCCGAGAATCTGAAGCCAACAAACTTACTAGTTGTTTGGTGAAGCAGAAAGCCGATAGAGTGGAATCCTCGGAGGTCAAACATCTACACAGTCTTTATCTGCCTTATAATGTTTCTTGATTTAGTAAACAACTATCCTGATAATGTGCTAGGTTCACAAATCTCAGGACCCTGAATTGTTTTCATCCAAGTTTGGACAAAGCTTGGATATCAAGAAATATTTTCCAGAATGAATATTTTATGTTTTATGATTGTAATATCATCTTTTTGGTGGTACTAGGATGAAAAAAGATGTTAATAATTGTTTACAAACATGTACCTCCAATGGGAAGATGATACCAGATGACCGTAGTCGCTGATATTGAAGAAATGCTGGTATTTTGAAGGATAAAATTAGTCATTTTTCCTGCCTCCTCTTAAAATTGTGTTTCATTGCTCAAACCATCTGGGAGTGACTTCAAACTGTGACCATGTATCCAGCCAACTCTTCTCTGTGGGAATCTTATTTAATTCACTGCATATCAGAAAATATGAAGTTATCATCACAAATTACAGCAGAAAAAGTTTACTTAAATATTTATTAGTATGATTGGTATTTTCCTTTTTTAATGTTTGTAGAAAGGAGGAAGGTACAGATACTGATGACAGGGAAACTCACTGAATTCATCAACTTACACAAAACCAATTTATTGCTAGATTCCTTGAGCTGCATGCAAACAACATCATCCACTGCCGGAAGAGACTTTTTTTTACATCTAAAACATAGTCCTCTTTTTTTTCTTCTTTCTTCAGTGCACCTGTAATACCCAGTGCATTCCAAACTCCGTGCAAAGATTCCAGAGGAATCAAACAGCTGTGCCCTTTACAGTGGGCTGATGTTTGATGGGGGCACCCTTTAGCCCTTTCACTGCTGTTTCTACCGCATTCAAAGTTATCACAAAGTGTTTGAAAAAAAACATTAAAATATTAAGTTTGGGAGAAAAATGCTTCCACAAGCGATCACCATACAGCTCAGATGACTCATAGACCAAAATATCACACTGCAGATTAGCTTCTGAAATCCAATTATAAAACTGTTTATTCTGGCCACACCATACTGAAGTTGGACACGGGTGACTAAGCAAACTCATGTGCTTACTGGGGCCAGAGTTGAACTGAAGCTGAGGTGCAGGGAGGTGTCAGATCTGCTTCCCAAGGACTGGTTTATTGACACAGCCATTGGAGGAGCACACCGGATACAACCTCACTAACTGAATACAACCTCTCCAACGATACTGCCTGACCTGTTCAAGAGCCAGACAGGCATAACACATGGCTTTAAAGCTGACAGAAATGCAACTCCCTTTAGGTCTTAGCCTAGAATTCTTTTCTTAAAAGGGGCGTCGTACATACAATAACTGTTGAAATTGCTGACGTGATAAGTAGTGCTGGCATGTGATTCAAGTCAGGGCAATGAGCGTATCTATAAGGCCTGGGAAGACTTAGCATTTCCGTGTGGTAAACAGTCTAAATCTTCTTTTCTTTCTACTTTGAAATTTACATGTTGTTGATATCCGAGTCACTCTTTACCACCACCACTTATCTCCTCCATGTTTAACTTTCTAGCTAACTCCCAGGCACCCTCTGCCATCCCATCTCATGCTCTTCCTCCCCAGACCTCCTTTTTACTCTCAATTTCTGTGAGAGGTTGCCTTCTTTGACCTCACACAAGTAGAATAAGACAGTACTTGGTTGCCCTTTAATGAGTGTCTGGCTTATTTTGCTGAATGCCATGTCCCCCGTGTGCATCTCGTTGTTGGAAGGGCCGCAACTACATTTTATGGCTGAGACAGAATCGCATGCACATATTTTCATAACACCATTCCTTGTGAACAACCCTATAGTAAACACAAGCAGGCAGCTATTTCCCCACACTGTCACTTGGGTTCCCTTTGGGAAGACACCCACAAGTGGGATTTCTGGGCACTACAGTATTTTGATTTTAATATTGTAAGAGATTTCTACATTTTTATGTCTGTGTTAATTTACAGTGTGCAGGACCTCCTTTCTCCCAGGCGTGTTTGCATGTATACCCTCACTCTCTATATCTATTGAGCATCTGCTAAAGGTTAGGCATTGTGCCAGAGGCTGATGACACAAAAGGGACACAGTCAAATATCAGAAGGGACACAGTAAAATATGACTACGACCTTCATGGAACAAGACAGCCTGAGGAGAGGACAGAAAGCATCACCCTACTTCTTACTCCCTGGGAAATCTGGCAAAAGTATACAAAGTTTTCATAGCTGCTCTTATGAATTCCCTGTTAGGATTCTTCTGACGTCACCTAATTGTATCTGTCTTCTCTCCTGACATAACTTCAGTTCTCAGCACCACTGATAGATACCTACCTAGTGATTCAGATTGACTTAACATTTTTCCTACAAAGCAGATAAGGCCAAATTCCCTCAGGATGATAAGCAATAGCAGAAGGACCTTTCTAGGAAGCTACAAAGAGAAAAGCTGGAAATTCTTCTAGAAGAGCCTCTGTTGAGGGTTTTGCTACCCACAGAATCACATATGTAGTAGAATGCCTTATCGTACCGCACAGTCCTGTTTCATGCAACCCTGTTCTTATATTCACAATGTATGGAGGAAATCATTTGTGTTTGATCTGTGGTCACCATAGGGGGAGACATTTTCTCTGTAGTGATCTTTGATAAGGTATTTATAGGCCCTGCTTTAGCCATGTTCTGTGTATATAATGCAGAAATCCCTTTTAGAATATCAGCTGTAGGGTTTTCTGGGCTTTTTCATTTGTTGCTCTGTTCCACCCATGTCCTTGTACCGAAAAACAGATTTATTTATTTAGTAGAACTGTTGTGTTCAAATGGGATATCAAGAGAAAAAAATACTCATTGTACTGACTTTAAAAAGCAAATGCTTATAAGTAAGAATACTGGGACCAAACCAGTTGTAATGAGGTGCTGGTAATCCCAGCATCCAGAAGACTGAGGTTTGAGTATTGAGAGTTTGAGGCTATCCTGGGCTAAAGTGTGAGACCCTATCTCTAAACAGAAGGACAAGAAACAATGTTGAATCTAAATAAACCCAGACTAGACAGGATCACATCAACACTCCAATCATTCCAGAAGAAATCCTCAACAGCTCTGTATTTTGGTTTCTATATCATAAATTAGGGATATAGACATTTGATCATAGTTGCCTGTGAGGCTTACATAGTAATAAACATAACACAGTTATCAAACTATCACCTGGAACAAAGCAGGACCTCACTCGGTAACTGAGAAACATTATGAAATTATCCATTTCCTTTTGCTGATGACTTAGCTCCTCAAGTGCATATGAAATCATATAAACGCAATCAAATGAGATGGAGCATCTTATAGAATACCAAAGAGCAGTGACCGGGGTGGAGACAAATCACAGCGAAGGGGAAATAGACTGAGTTTAGTGATAAGCATGTGTAATGAGTAACAACTGTATATTGAGGTAAGATTATGAAATGTCTGGTTTTTGGGCAGGGCTGGAGGTTTTAAGTAAGTAGCAACTGCATTGTTCACCACAGCAAACTCTGTGTTTTGCAGTTTGGTGGGAGTGTCGTATGGAAATGAGAGGAAACCACGGCGAGCAAGTTCCAGAGTTTCATCATCTTGTAAACACAAGTACAAGGTGAGCCACAGACACAGCCGGAGATTAATTAACCAAATGGAGCAGCGAGACTGCCTTTCCGAGCTGGTGATATCATATTGGGCAAAGCCCCATACAGAGGAAACGGAGAATAAATGGGGACAGGGCAACAAGCAGATGGGTTACTTCCACCTTGGGAGAAGGTTGGCCGTGGAGCTGAGGAGAGTTACACAATCAAGAATGGGATCCAGAGGGGCGCTGTGACAACAAAGATTGCCGACATCAGATCTTGACATCAAAACTCCAGCAACATAAATTCAACAGTGTTTGGAAATCCGCATCATCTGTGATCTATAGTTAGGCTTCAGAAAGCCAAAGGGAAACCTGGGTTTGGGAGACATGTCTTTGGGGGGCTGCATAATTTGCTTTGGCTACTTCTAACGCTCACAGCTTGAAGTCTAGCCGCTGCCATTGGCTGCTATGAAGAGGATGATCCTAGCCAATGGGAGACAGGCTGGGTCTGTGTTCAATCTGGCTCCAGAGAGAAAACAGAAGCTATTTTCATTCATTTTTTTTTAAATGCTCCGGTAATGCACAGGCTTGAGTTACGTTAAAGAGAGCAACTACTGAACCCCAAGTACATCTTAAAGTCAGCTGGTTCTCAAATTTTATCCCCCATCTAATAACTGATCGTTGGCTCCCAAGCTTTACCCATGTAATAAGGGATCATTGGCGGCCTGATGTCTTTATGGGAATGATAATGTTTGAAGTGGGCCCACGATGTCCATGACTAGTATCTGTTTGTATGTAACACAGCTTCATGAGACAAAATGATCTGATCTTTATTGTCTAACTTGAATGTGATATGATCCGATTAGTGACCACATTAGATACAGTTATTAAATTCCCATTTGTGGGTTCTATTGGGTTTTCACCAAAACGTGTGCTACTTGTTCAAGTTTGCTCATGTATCCTCATAAACAAGTTGTTTGTTTATTTTACTTAGTGTTGCCAAGGCCCAAACCTAAGTCCTTAAGCATATAAGACAAGTACCCCAGCACTTAGCCAAACCCCTAACTCCAGGAACTGTTTTTAAAGCAACGTAGTTTTCTTCATTCCAGTAGAGGGCGAACCCATATTCCAGAGCTTCATGAGCTTCACCCCATATTAAAATGGGAAGGTGATGTTATTTTGCCAGGACCTATGGAAGCATCAAATAAACTACAATGTCCATGATACATCACTAGCATCATTAAATGTCTGTCAGTCAAACGAAGCCAGGGTGCTTTCCAGCTAGCCTGCTGAGACATCTTCTAACTGTAAAACTCCCGAGACAGTTCTGAGTTACTGTGTTGTCATCTGCCCACCTTCTTAGTGCCATGCATTTGATTTCACCCTAAGCCATTTGTACAAGTACATGGGCCATTTCCATCTCTATATTCCCTTATAGGATGAGTTAAAAATGGCAGGGTAAAAAATCAATAGCTATGCAGAAACTGAACTTCATTTAAATTAATTCAAGTTTATAATGAAATATTGATGAGTATGAAGGTGCTATTGCTGAATTCAGCAACAATTATCATTCTGGATGTGTGAAAACTCTGCTCCAGTTACAAAAACATTGAGCTTTCTGCATGTAGATGTGTTGTGTTTTCCTTAATTACTTTGCCTAAAGTGAATTCAATGTGTTGATTTTTTGTATCCTCTTAGAACATTGTAAGTGGATGTCTTACAGAACAATCTTCTTAGTCCCTAAAACACAACAACAAAAAAATAATGTTTGAAGCTAATGTCAACCCACGAGACTGGCAAAAATTAAGAGGACTGTTGACACTTGGTGCTGGCAAGAGCGGAGAACTCTAGAGACGCATACAGTAAGTACACTTTAGAGTTGAAATTGACACAATAAACATCAAACATCTAGGAATTATCTTCTGAATCTGGCACTCTACACAGCCCAGGCTCCTGCACATATGTGTCTTGAGACATGTGGAAGAATGTGTATGACACTCGGTTGTTAGTGGGGAAAAATAAAGAAACAAACCAAATATACAAAAATGAGAGAACGGGTGAAACGCATTGTGGATCTTAGGCTGCTATTAGTATGTTTTCACATGTGCCCCACTGCACACTGAAATCAAAGCACATAATTAATGGGGGGAAGCAAGTCTCAGAAGAATACATCTTGCTATTTTAAAGCGTTCAAGCATAAGAAACACCTACCCCAAACCTGGGCAACAGAGCAGTTACAAATAAAGGAAACATCAAGAAAAACACAGAATATTTAGAGAATGACAATGGAGTTTAGGAAAGGTCTTCGTGTCCTTGAGAGGCCTGAGGTTGGGTCATGAAACTCATGGACTTTGTTCATGGTTCTTGCTGTTGTATCTGCAGATCAATGTTATGTGTATGCATTTGGTGAGGTCCTATCAGTAGTGTATATGGAATTTGTAAAATATGTTTTAAAGTTTATCATGTAAGTGGCTAGAGAAAGGACTCAGTGTTAACCCATGTGTGCTTGCTGATTTTCCAGAGAACCTAAGTTTGGCTCGCAGCATCCATATAGGAGGCTTACAACCATCTGTAACTCCAGTTCCAGAAGATTGGTTGCCCTCTGCTGGACTTCATGGACACTCACATACATGTGCTCCTCCCAGAAATAAAAATAACAAAATAACAAAAAAAATTTAAATGTATAAATCTTGTCATGATGCCAAACTGCATTTCTAAATATTCGTGTTCCTAGCTATAGACAAAAGGCTACTCTCAGTCTTAATCAGAAAAGCTTCTTTTTGCAATAAATAGTAGTGAATTCAAGGACTCCTTGCTCAGGGTACCAAGAGTAAGTAACAGTTGAATATTCAGTCATAAACAGGACATTTTTTAGCGCTCCCTCTGAGATTCAGGGAACATCACAGAAGAGGAGAGAGGAAATAATTGAAAAACTGTGGAATAGAGAGGATGGCTATGAAATGGCATATGGGCCACGTGTGTACAACCAGTTCAGCCATGAGCTCACCACAGCAGTGGGAACATATGAGTGAGTCTCTCCAGAGTCAGTCATGGCTTGTGAGGGCTCTTGGGGACCTATGCCTCCCAGGTGAACTACAGACATGTGGGGATGCTGGAGAGAGTCACTGTCTTCAGCTGTCAGTCAAGGAAGATGTCTAGATTCATGGTCACAACAACAATCCTGGTTAAACTCAGTGAGTCTCAAAAAACTGTATGAAGATGGAGTAGGAACTTGTGGGTAGGGTAATAAAATGGGAGGAAGATCAAAGAGGATATAAGCAGAACACACTTGTTTTTATTTCTAATGTTACTTAATCAGTATTTTATGATGTACGATGCATTGGGAGGGGGACAGCCAGAGGACAACTTTGTGGCATTCGGTCTCTCTTTCCAACTTTATGTTGGTTCCAGGATCAAAAAGATTATCAGCTTGTACAACAAGAACTTTATTCATTTGTTCAAAACACGCAGAATAAATTGTATATTTGTCTCAACTTGTCAAAGAACAAAATTAATAAGCATTATCTTAAAGGCATCTTGAAAGTACTCACTAAGATTTCTTCTTTGATTCCCCATAATGTGACCTAGTCACTGTGCTGGGAATCTGACCGTGTGGTAGAATCATTCTCGTTGTGACCTCAGACGACAGTAAGTGTTAGGCTTGTGAATCAATATTTATTGGATTTGTTGAGAGCTATTATAAATTAGCATCTATTTGTACTGGCTTTTTTTTTCTACCTGACTTTGACATTTGCAGCTTCTGTACCTAAATTAATTCAGAAGGAATGATTTTGTATAAACTTTATTCAAATAATGCTTTAAGGATGGTATTCCCTTCTGGTAAAGGGCAATGAAGAATGTGCAAGTCAGAACTGTTCCCTGTTAGATGAAAAGTTGCTTTGACTTAAAGGATGTAAGCACATTGATAAACCTTGAAAAATCATCATTGCTCATCTCATGGATCACTAGCATTCTGGCTTAAGCAAAGTGATGTCACTCAATGAGCAACTCTGTCTTGTGCATATATGCCTGTGAGATGTGACTGTTAGCAACCAAGAGACTCTGCATCGTAAACAAATTTCATAATGCGTTTACACATATAAAACAACATTTGTACCAAGGAATCCATCTACTTTCTTAAAATGGTAATAGTGCAATTCACAGCTGATGGTAACAGTGTCCTGTTGTGGCTTGTCCTGATGCTGTTTTTTTATGTTAACTTTGTTTTCTCAGGAGGGGCTGCCCTCCACTGAAGAGTTGCTCAGGTGATATCATATGGATCTTTTGTCCAATTTTATTGGTCAACTAAAGGTTACAGACTATGATTGGGCAGGGGAAGTAAAAGGTGGGGTCAGAGGTTGGAAAGAGAAAGGGAGGAAGAAAGAGAGGAAAAAAGAGAAGGAGGAAGAAATGATGGAGCAAAACCACATGGCCAGGAGAAATTGTAAGTAACAAGGGTATCATAGCTGGGAAATAGGTTGGTATGAGGATAGAGATGCCCAATCTAGGCTTATAAGCTATAAATATAATAATTAGAGTGTGCTTGTTTTACATGGGTTTATTGTGGGTAAAACTTTCTACAACAATTGGCACCCAATATTAGTCTCAGAACCCAACTAACCTGAGATAAAAGTCCACCTCCTCCCCCCAAAAAATAAACAGCAAGGGCTATGCTCTAAAGCTACAACAGTGTGTAAACTAAATGCTGAGTGGGTTTAAGGGGTTTACAGAGAGAACCTCCTTTTCTAAGCCACAATGCTGTTGGGGGTTCCCAGAGCCTAAAAGAAAGACCCAAAACTCTGGGGCACAATTGCCTGTAGAATGTCCTTCACAGCTGAGATTCAACAGCTGAAAAAACGATAATTAACCTTCTAAAGCCTTCTCATGGGCAAAGCAGGCTGATCTGGGCATCTCCCCCTAAGGGAGCCTTCCCATCCTCACTTACCCCATATCTCTCACGTCTAAACTGGACATAGACCTGCCAGACCAGCTCTACCAACTGAGATTGGTACATGAATGCTACAGGCTGCCAAACAAAGGCAAGATGGTCCAGAAGTGAGCTACAATGTCCTGGGTCAAAGAGCAGAGGAAGACAAAGATGTAACAAGCTCTGAATCGGGTAACAATATGATTTTTAAATACTTAAAGATGAGAAACACAATAAATACAATTTGAACTTTATGAAATGATATTTTAAATGGTTTGACGGGGATAGATTTAAAGAAAATCGACACCTTGTCAGTTAATAATTAGTAAAATATTGAGTAGTTTAATTTACTGTATCTTCTCAAAAGACAGCGCCCTAGATAAAAATTTTTTCAATTTAGATAGATTATGACCCTTAGAAAAAAGGTTAGAGGAAACAATGGAAAACATACTAAAATGAAAGATACGAAATTTCATAGGGCAAACTAAACAACAAGGAGATGATGAAAAAT
Organism: Arvicanthis niloticus; assembly: GCF_011762505.2. Classification (NCBI taxonomy): domain Eukaryota; kingdom Metazoa; phylum Chordata; class Mammalia; order Rodentia; family Muridae; genus Arvicanthis; species Arvicanthis niloticus. The sequence continues at coordinate 47,468,940 of NC_047678.1, forward strand.
TTGGAAGCAGAGTCAAGAGGATAATTTACTAAAACTAATAAGTCAAAATAAGATAGATGCTACAGTATCAGAATTACAACATGAAGAGAAATTAAAATTATTAAAAACAGGGCCTGAAACAAAAGATACAGGAATTTATAGAAGAACATGACCAACAGAGAGAAAAATTTAAGATCTGGCAACATGGCCAAGAGGAAACAATGGAACTAGAGACAGAGGGATTTACAGGTCAAAGTTAGCAACAGAGAGGAGAAGGAAGGTTAAAGACAAGACCTAAAAAAGATGCTAGCACAACAGCATCAGGGAAACCCACATTTCCCCCTTTTTGTCCAATAGAAAAGGCTCCTCTCTCTCAGATGTAAATGGGTCACAACCATAATGATTAATTAAATTATGAAATACTATATATGTATAACATCCAGTTCATGATATTTGTCAATTTAGATAAAGTACCATCTATCCCAACTTAAAGAGTTTACAATCCTATACTTGAGCTGTGTTTTGATTTTAACTTTTATTGTCTTCTGAAAACCATTCTTTCAAATCTCTATCATCTTCTTTGATGGGAAATAACTTAAGTTTGATTATGAGACTAAAATCTTCAACCCCATCAGAAATTTGAGAACAAATTAAATATTATCTGAATATATAGGAAGCACAAAACACAGCTTGCAAAATTTAAACAAATTTTAGAGATAGCTGACTACCTGGCCAGTCCCTAATCTGGCCCAGAACCATCTGACAGACTTTATGTGAAGCAGGAAATATATATATATATATATATATGGTATGTGTAGGTATGTGTGTATATGTATATATGTATGTGCATATGATGTATATGATGTATATTATATATATATGTAGTATATGATGTATATGATGTATATGTGTATATATGTGTGTATATTATATCTAAACTGTTAAACCTTGATTATGCTTAGCTATTTCTAATTGAATAATATTGAAATCTTTATTATAATTCAATCAGAATCTAATATAATCATGAGTTTACTATCTGGCCCTTATCTTGTGTTGCTTAATCATCCTAAACAGTTTGCAATAGCATCTATAAAAGGACTGGGTTTAAATCCTGTGTTCTTAAATGAGATTTATAGGCACAATGCCTATCTAGAATAACAATATTAATTTCAAATTTTGTATCAATTATATAAAGATTTATATCAATGAAAACCTTACATCCATATCAATATATAAATTGTATACCAATGTAAAAATTATAACTTTAATATGTATCAATTATAAAAATGTCTAAGTTTGTAGGTATACTATGTTTTAAGAATAATTTTTACATCCTATTTCTATTGTCTATTTCTCTAATTTCTGTAATATTACTATATCCCCCCTTTTCCTTTCCACCCTCTCCCCTTTACCAAGAAGGAAAGCTAGAGAAGAGGAAAGGTAGAAATCCCTGAGCTTAAACTCTCTAGTTTCTTCTTTATCCAAAGTTATAATATTTGAAGGTTACCCTTACAATGAAAACATATTTATAATTCATAAAATAGCAAGAACCATCCATCCCAACCTAAGGGGCTGTTTGCCTCTAGCTGAACTGGGATGAAGAATTCCCTTTTGGGAGCCCAAAGGGAAATGGGGAAATCGGTTTTCTCAATGGAAGGCTAGCAGGCATTATTTTCCTTCTAGTCTCTGTGTGTTGAGAAAGTTCATGGCTTAGCCCTAACTGTCCGAAAGGCTGAATGAGCAAGCGAGCTGTTCGGGAAATGTCCTGAGTCCAAGTCTTTAGAGGAAACAGCTTCAATGTAGCTGAGGTAGAATCAAGCAAGGGGTTCGAATGGAAGGTCCCAGAATCTCAGCATCCCAAAGTGTAAATCTTGTCAGGTTGTCTTTCTCTTTTTCTGCTTTGCAATACACGAACCATATAATCAGCAGATAGTTCTGTAAAGACATTTATATGGAACATGTAGGCAGCACAGATCAGTTAAGAAAGATCAATAAAGAAAGACAACTGCCTTTCTTTAGAGGTTAGTTTGATCATACAATCAAACTTACCATATAAATTTCTATTTATGTCATCTTGAAGGATAACATGTAATAAGTCGTGATATTTTGTACCCAGCAAATGGCTATATATAGACATTTAAGTCTCAGTTGGTCCCAGAGCTGTCTCTGTGTACAGAGACATATACATCACCCAAATACATCACTTATCTTGTTTATTTTTTTTTAATCTTTTTCCTTGTCCATAGCCAAGGTCTTCAGGGGGTCTCCCTTTGTCATGTCTGCTTTTTAACAACTTGAAAGGAGCCCATAGCTTATCTTTGCCTGTGGAAACATAGGCATACTCTCTCCCCGAGTGTAACATATTTCCTGTTTTCCATTCTGATGTTTGAACGTCCTTAAGATAAACAGGCTGGTTTAGTTTAGCAGTCTCTATGTGTAAATCAAACCTTTTTGTATATTGAGACTCAGTTACTATATTAAGAGACTCTTGAAAGTCTGATAACATCATAAGTATTGCATATAATTTAGATTTTTAAGCAGATTTATAGGGACTATCAGCCATCTTATATCTTACATTCTGCCTTTCTTGATTTATTAGCATCAGTGTGAAAGGTAGGAGCTTCAGAAATTGGAGTACTTTCTATTATACAAGGGAGAATCCAATTAGTTCTTTTTATGAATAATGTGAGTGTGTTTCTTATGCAGGCTTATTGGGGGTAAAAATTACTATAACAGTGCCCAGTAATGTAGCATAATGGACCCAAGTTATTCTTGTGCTAGTTAAAAAGAAAGTGAGATGGTTATCCTTGTCACCCAATTCTCTAAGTATGTAGAAACTGCATTTGTTTTTTTTTTTAATCAGTTATTTGGCTTTACCAGGGTTTCCTTGATGTCTTCCACTCTTCCCAACATAGAGATTTCCATGTTTATTGCTGCTGCGTTTATATTGGCAATAAAATGCAACTAACCTAGATGTCCACCCACAGAAGAGTCGATAATAAAAATGCGATAAATGTACACCGTGGAATATTATTCAGGGGTAAATAAAATGAAAATGAAATTTTCAGGAAGATAGATGGACCAAGAAAATATATTCATCGAGGTGACCCACACATCACATGTTATCCTTTATATGTTGATCTTACTCTATCGTGTAACGTGTACATGTGTACACATAATGCACATATGTAAAAACTATCTGTGTGGGTATACTGTAACATTTTGAAAGGAGACCTTGCTGTCCAAAATTGTGTGTCAAATCTGAGCTGCAACCAAACGGAGAGCCCGATGTAGGTGCTGAGGACGGAACTTGGGTCCTCTAGAGGATTAGCAAGCCTCATTTTGCAGGAATTTTAAAACAAAAGTAAAGTTATAATTTATAAGTGATAAGAAGGTTAAAAACTTTGGAAAATTATGCTGAGCATAGCAGTAAGTAGATGAAAGTGTTAAATTACATCAAAATGAGAATGTGCTATAATTAGAAATTAATAGCTACAAGATATTTCCTTCAATATAACCAAAAATTTTCACTGTTAAACATGTTTTTCATATATGCATATGCCAATAACTTTATCTACTGTCTGGATTTAATACTTACTAAATTAATAATATTCCCCATTCCTAACAATGAAATTTATTAGAAAAATTATGTAAAGCCTGGGAAAGTTCTCAGCATTTAAAATCACTAACCACTAAGGCATGATGATCTGTGTTTCAGTCCCCAGACCGTCATGGTGGAATGAGAAAACTGACTTTCAAAAGTTGACCTCTGACCTCCATGTATGCAGCATGTCACAAGTAGACACACACATACAAACAAAATAAATAAATGTACAAACTATAATTTTAATTTTTTTTAAAAAAATAATGTAGTAATAGGCCCTCTTTAAGGGAGGGTCAGACAGGAGAGGGGAAGGGAAGGGGAGAGAAAGGATGTGATTATATTTTAAATTGACAAAGGCAAAAAGTGAAACTAGATATAGAAGTGAATTTAAAACTTTTAAAATATGCTTGCTGTATATAAAACACCTAAATGGTCACAATCAATCTAATTTAGATATCTACCAACACACAGTTACTATATTCATGATAAAAAAAAAAAAACACTTAGGGTCTGCTTTACTGCTCCAGTGAAAGACCCTTGAGGATAAAGCTTCCTTGCTGCCAGTCCTGATGATCTGAGTTTGATTCCCAAGACTGACATGGTGAGAAAGAGAATTGATTCATGAAACATGTCTCATCTCAAATGGTTAGATAGACACATCAATTAATTAACTAATTAAGACATTTTAAAATTCTACTCTCTTTAACGGTTTCCAAGTAAACCACTTCTTATTATCAACTGTAGTCACAGCTCTACACAACAGAACTCTAGAGCCTTTTCCTCCAAACTAAACTGCTGCAGGCTTTGACTATCTGCTTACTGCGTGCCCTCTCCTCACCTCCCAGGTCCCGGGGACTATTTTGTAATTCAACAAAGCTTTCCAGCCTTCTACTCAGTATGAAATGTAACTCTCGAAAACAGGCCCTCAGGAGGTTACTCCAACAATTACATATTCCTTTTTAAACTTGATAATTCCTGAGGGCATTGGTAGTGTCTGCTGAACATGATGAGGACCAGACTTCAATCCTGAGGATGTATCTAATAAAGCCACACCTAGTGTGCAGCTGCATCTGTGCTGGGCTGGGAGAGACATGAGGATCCCTGGGACTTGTTGGAAGGATCAAGAAGCTATAGTAAGAGATCTTGTCTCAAAAACAACCAAGATGGACAGCAAGGGAGAATGGCACCTGATGTTGATCTTTGTCCTACATACACGTATGAATGTGCACATAGACACATACACCTATGCAGACACACAAATGCAACTACACCATATCATCAATTTCCTTTTCTTCCTTGAGTTCTGATGTCTAAGCACTTACTGTTTTTAGCAACCACACAAAGTGGGGTTTCCTTCTAGGATTTTAAGAGAGGCAGAGAAGAAAAAAAATCATCCATACATTTTGAGCTAAGATCTGACTTTTGAGTCTAAAGTAGTATATAGTGTTAGACAACTGAAAACACACAGCTGATATTAGCAAGTGCACCTAATCCTGGATTCAACATGTTAGTAGTTAGTTTGAGTGAGATGGATAAGTCATTTAGTTCCTTTAAGCCTCAGTTTGCTCATCTGTAATAAGGTACCAGGAATAGATGAATGCTTGTTGGCAGAATTTTCTGCCCCAGCCTAATATAATTCTACCTAATTTAAGTTTGCTCCTGGGAGCTTTTGTTTTTCCTAATAATGAGACATTTACAGAAGTATTCAATAGAAGTCAGTGACCCAAGCAAAACTTCTAAAAATCTACTTAAGTTAGGTTTTGTTTTTAAAATGTTGAAGGAGCAGCTATACCAGGCTCCTGTCAGCCAGTGCTTCTTGGCATCAGCAATAGGGTTGGGGTTTGGTGTCTGCAGATGGGATGGATCCTTAGGTGGGCCAGTCTCTAGATGGACTTTCCTTAAGTCTCTGCTCCATTTTTTGATCCGGCATTGTTTTTAGACAGGAATAATTCTAGGTTAAAAATTTTGAGATATGGGGGGAAGGGTCATGCCTGGAGGTAGAATCTGCAGGGACTAAACCACCAACCAAAGAGTACAGATGGAGGGATCCATGGCTCCAGCCACATATGTGGCAGAGGATGCCCTTATCTGGCATCAATGGGAGGGGAGGTCCTTGGTCCTGTGAAGGTTTGCTGCCCCAGTGTAGGGGGATGCTAGGGTGGTGAGGCAGGAGTGGGTGGGTGGGTGGAGGAGCACCCTCATAGAGGTAAAGGGGAGGAAGGATGGGATGTGGGGGTTATGGAGGGGAAACTGCAAGGGAAATAACATTTGAAATGTAAATAAATAAAATAATCAATAAAAATAAACAAACAAACAAACAAGTAAGAAGTTGAAGGGGAAAGGGTCAACACACTTGTGGAAGGACATTAAAGAACACAACTATTTTACTTTTTAAATATTAATATAGTAAGCATTTTCTAGCCAACACAGACACAGCAGTCCTCATGGAACCTAATTTCTTATCCTATAACAGTATGAAGAATCTATTCTGCAGACGATGGAGGGCTTAAAGTGTTAGCATGCTCATCATCTAAACTCACCAGGTGACCAATAAGCTTCCTATTGGCTACTCAGAGACATGAACTTTATATACAAACATGTGTCTCTCATGCTTCTTCTAGTCACTTCAAGGGAGAAAGGCTAATTAATATATCCTTCATCTCACATAAAAATATGTGTTTGTATGTATGTTGTATGAATATGTGTATCTGCATGTTGTATGGATGTGCATATGTGTATGTTGTATAAATATTTATGTTGTATGTTTTGTGTAGATATGTCTGTGTGTACGTATATGTTATAAGAAATGTGCATATGTGTATGTTCTATAAATGTGCATGTTGTATGTATATGTGTACATGTGTGTATGTGCATGCTGTTTGAATAAATGTGCATGTGTATGTTGTGTAAATGTGTATATGTGTATATTATATTGTGTTAAGTATATGTATTTGTGTGTATGTGTGTATATGTGTTTATGTGTGTATGTTGTATATATGTTGTATGTGTGTGTTCATGTATACGTGTATATGTGTATATGTGTGTATTTAAATGTTTGTATATGTGTGTGGATGAATATATGTATGTGTATATGTAGATTTATGTGTGCATGTATATGTTGCATCTGTCTGTATATGTATATTTTGTACGAATGTGTGTAAGTTACATAAATGTCTGTATTTATATTTTTATGCTGTATATGTGTACATGTATGTGTGTTTGTATGTATGTATATATAAGTATGTGTATATATGTGTGTGTGTGTGTGTGTGTGTGTGTGCATGTGTATGTATGAATGTGTGTCAGTGGACATGTTTTATATGTTTGTATATATGTGTGTTTGTATGCATTTATGCATGTGTGTATATATACATGTATGTGTATTGTATATGTTGTATGTGTGTTTGTGTGTATGTGTGCATATATGTGTATGTGCATATTTTGTATGTACATGTGTTTGTGTATATGTGTACGTGTGTATACATGTATGTACATGTGTCTATGTGTAGGTTTTATATATGTATATATGTGTGTTTGTGTGCATTTATGTATATATGTATGTTATATGTGTTTATGTATGTGTGTGTTTGTGTGTATGCTCTATGTATGCTGTATGCATGGGCATTTGTGTATATATGTGTATATATGTATGTGTTTGTGTGTTTATGAGTGTGTGGTGTGTGTGTGTGCAAGTGTATATGGAGAATGTTTTGAGATAAACTCCGAGTGCTTTTCAAGTGCATGATATTTCATGTGATTTTTATAATTTTTCATTTATTTGTTGATTGTTGTGGGGACACACTCCAGCCATGGTGCACATGTGGAGGTCAGAGGACAACTTGTAGGAATGAAATCTTTCCTTCCATCATGTGTGTTTGGGGTTGAAACTTAGGTTGTCATGCTTGGCAGCCAGCTACTTTACCCACTGAGCCGCCTACCCATTTGCCCCTTGTGATATTCTAAATGATATTTTATTGTGTAATGAACAAAATCAGATTCTTCAATACATATGCTCAAGTTCCTCTGCCATCACATCCAGCCACAGATCCTAGAGTCCAGCGTCACAGATCGTAGTCAACTGGTCAAGTTTTTCCACTGACTCAGCCTTTAATTGTGTGTACAGAGGTACACACTCCTTCATAAAAGGCAACCTAAAAGCTAAACACCTCTTCCTTTATATTGTCCTGTAAATTAAAACTTACTCCATACTCCCAAGGCATTTTACTTTTATGAAGTAGCATTTTATTCTGTGTAACATCTGACTTCAATGTAAATATGTCTCCCCCACAAGAACAAGATGCTGGGTCTGAACTTGAGGAGCTGTGAGTATGATAACATACTTGTCTATGATCTCTGAACACCAAAGTAGTGAGTTGACACCCACTCAATACACTACATTTTATGTTCTCTTGTTTTATTGGTTAAGCTCTGATTTACTTTCTGAACTTCCATTTCTAAATTCTTTTTCTCCTTAAATCTGTTTGAATTTTAACAGCATCCCTGTTTCTTCCCCTGTTCTGCATGCAGGGCCTCCATTTTCTTGTTGGATTTCACATTTTTCCCAGTTTGTTCTAACATTGTCCTCTGGTGTGTCTAACTTTCAACTCCTCTGCAGGAAGAATGCTGCATCTACTGGTACCAGAAAATGTTCTTTCTTCAGAAAGGAAGTCATGGATGGAGAATATAATAAAAAAGCCTTCAATATTTTATACCAAGAATACATAAAAAAATACTTCTGGAACCATAAGCGACCATGTGTAAATCTTCCGAGGGAAAGTCGAGGGTGCCTCAAGCTGTCATTAAACACTTTTGGAGATCTGTCATGCAGAAAATGAAGCAAAGACATCCTGAAGAGAGGGCACAACTGTGGTAAGATATGGAGAGGAACTTCATAAAATATAGTCATCTTGGAAATTATGAGAAAGACACCCAGACATACAAAACTTGGTAAGGCTAAGTGATGCCAGGAGTTAAGACTGCAAAATTGCATTTTCAAAGTTAGAGAAAAATCCCAGTGCCAAGCTCACTACACACCTCAAGCTTTATCTCAGAGATCACATGGTGGTTAGACAACAAATGATTCAATTTGGGAACCTGAATAAACTTTTCAAAATGATTTATAGAATAGAACTTCAAAAATACAATTCAGGGGGGAATGAAGTTGAGCACTGGGCATTAAGGTGCTCACAAGTTTGCTGGGAAATAAGGATACTGAAGGCATCCAGTAAGCTAGGGATTTCTAAGAGATAGAAAGTTAACTGGAGAGAAAGCCAGGTGTTTAGTCAATAAAGCTTGATGCCTTGGTGTGGGGGAAGAAAAGATATAAACTTTCTCTTCGTGCTTCTGGCTTGAGCAACTGCAAAGATAATGGATAGGAAACAGAGACTACAGCCATGTTGAATGCCGGCCAAGACATTCTCAACATCGAGAATAATACTATACAGGGAAATAAAATGAATGAAATGGGGGTTGGGAAAGACAATTCCTAGGCCCAGGAAAATAATTTACAAGGTGGAAGATGAGTCGGGTAAGAAAAAATGGAAATAGAAGAGGCAGAAGCTGTCAATCAAATCTCAATCCTCATACCAATGCATACGAGAAAAATTCATGTAAAATTACCATGATTTAGTAGCATCCGTAATTTGAACTGAGACGAAGGGTTTTGTGCGTTTGAGTGCAATTGCTCCAGATGTTCTAAAATCTTCTGGCTCTTTAATCACAGTAATATAACCATTTTGCAAAAAGGTAATGCTGGAGAGATGAAAACCATTCATGTTCTGAATCTCTTTCTTTTCTCCTCTCACTTTCCTCTTCCAACACTGAGAGCACCCAGAGCCCAGTTAGCAGCAACATGTCGCAAGCATGGGAAATATGGTGAGCTCATGATAGTGAGGACAGGCTGCATGTGCACCAAGCACCCAAAGAAGAAGCACAGGCTTTAAATGAGATGTGCATGTGCCACTTGTCATATATTATACAGGTTTTGTTGCAAAAAAAAAAAAGGGAGAATGCAAGGATAAGCAGCAAGAATGATAATCAATGATGCTTAAATTATACAGGAGGTATTTGGTAGTAAAACGAAAAGTTGAAACTCAGAGAAATATTGATGAAAGTCCAGGGAGGTGGTGATCTACCCAGTAAAAAAAAAAAATCATGGTACTTGTAAGGGTCTCTTGCTGTAATCAGTGATTTTTGTTTTTCTATTTTTTTCTGCTTTGAATAATACACATTCTCAATCATGAGAATCATGTTGGCAGAATTAAATAAAATTAAGTACATCATGAGAGATAAGAACCCAAATGCTAGTGGTTCTAAGACCTTGAGGTATATGGTAACTTGTACCTGGAGAACTTGTGAAAACACTGACCTCTGGAACTGCCCTTAGATTCTGACTTGGATCCTGGGAACCTGTATTATACATAGTCTTGGGTGAGATGCTACTGATCAATGGGCTACAGTGGAAATCACTACTCTGAATCCTTGGCTCTCATCCGTGGATGCTGGCTAGACCAACTTGTCCAGATTCATAAATATTCTTATGAGTAAACCAGCAGACTGTAGAAGTAGAGGGATAATAGCTATATGTTTTAGAAGTTTCCTGGATAACTTAATATGTAAACGTGATTCACCATTATTAATGCATTTGGATATAAGCTTAAGTAGTAACGGATGAAGTCTTTTAGACTCAGTAAGACCTGTTCCTGAAAGCATGCTGATTTTTTTTAAACTTACGGGTTATATTCAGCCATGGTTCTGATAACAGTGATGCCACAGGTTTTACGGAAACTCTGAAGTCATATTATCATGCCTTTGAGTTTATACATCTTGACCTGAGACCCTGAGAAAGAGCAAATTACAAAACTCAGGAAACTGTTGCTGGCAATATAATGTTGGGAAGATATGAGTTTGAAGATGGTAAGCTTCAAAAAAAAAATGACTTAAAAGGTTTTGGGATGATCCATGCTTTTAACAGTGCCTTAAACGTACAAATTTTATTCTGTGTCAGGACTGTGAGGCGACTCAAAACAAAATTATAGCATTAGATATAACCTTCACAGAAGCTTAGCAAGAAATATTGAAGATATTTAACTCATAAAATGCAAATTAATTGATATTTATTACCCTGCATAAAGCTCAAGTACAAGTGGACCAGGGATCTCAACAAAAAACTGGATACAGCAAATCTAATAGAACAAAATGGAAACTGGGAAATAGCCTCGTATGCATTGGTACAGGGGAACATTTCCTGAACAGAACACCTGTGACTCAGGCTCCAAGATCAACAGATGATAAATGGGACCTATTGAAACTGAAAAGCTTCTGTAAGACTAAGGACACTGTCAATAGTACAAAATGGCAGTCTGCTGATTGGGAAAAGATTTTCACTAATCCCATATCCCATATAGGACTAATTTGCAAAATATATAAAGAACTCGAGAACTTAGACTCCAATAACCCAATAAAAAATGGAGTACAGAGCAAAACAGAGAATTCTCAACAAAAGAATATCAAGTGGCCAAGAAGCACTTAAAGAAATGTTTAACCTTTCCCCCCCCCCATGAGACTCCTGGCAGAGTCACATGGGGGAAGCAGGATTCAAACTGGGAGAGAGAGAGCAAAGGGCGTGGGCTCGCCCTCTGCAGGCCACCGCCTAAGCCGCTGCACCACCACTGGCTTGCTATGTTCAACCTTCTTATTCATCAGAGAAACGCAAATCAAAATGACCCTGAGATTCTACCTTATACTAATCAAAATGGCTAAGATCAAAAACTCAGATGACAGCACATGCTGGCAAGGATGTAGAGAAAGGGGAACACTCCTCCATTTCTGGTTGAATTGCAAACTGGTACAACCACTTTGGAAATCAATCTGGCAGTTTTTTAGAAAAATGGAAATAGTTCTACCTGAAGACCCAGCTATACCACTCCTGGGAATATACCATATCACAACATATCACCATATTACAAGGATGTGTGCTCCACTGTATTCATAGCAGCCTTAATTGTAATAGCAACCCAGATGTTCCTCGATGGAAGAATGGATACAGAAAATGTTGTTCATTTACACAATGAAATACTACTCAGCTATTAAAAACAAAGACATCATGAATTTTGCAGGCAAATGGATGGAACTAGAAAATATCATCATGTGTGAGGTAATCTAGACCCACAAGGACTTGGGTGGTATGTACTCAATGATAAATGGATATAAGCCAAAAACTTCAGAATAGCCATGATACACCCCATAGAACCAAAGAAGTTAAATAAGAAGGAAGGCCCAAGTGAGGATGCTTAACCCACTTAAGAGGAGGAACAAAATAGTCATGGGAGGTAGAGGGACAGAGGGACCTGGGTAGGAGAAGGAGGGGGAGGGAAAGGGGGGCAGGATCAGGTATGAGAGGAGACAGGAGAGAGGCCCAGAGTGCAAGGGCAATAAATAGAAACATTCAACTGCTGGGTGTTGGGGACCGGGTTAACCTCTAGAAAGTTCCAAACTCCTGGGATTTCAGAGGCTCCCAGGATTCAAGGTGGGTGATCTTAGCTAGAATGCCCACTAGTGGGGAGATGGCACCTGAAAAGACCACCTCCAGTAACCAGACAGCACCCCCAGTGGAGGAATAGGGACACCAACACACGTACTAAAATTTTGACCCCAAATCGCTTCTGTCTAAAAGAAATGCAGGGACAAAACATGGAGCAGAGACTGAAGAAAAGGCCATCCAGTGACCCACCCAACTTGGGATCCGTCCCATGGGAGAGCACCAAGTCCATTGCTGACACTTATACTGATGCTATGTTGTGCTTGTAGACAGGAGCCTAGCATGGCTGTCCTCTGAGAGGCTTTATCCAACAGCTGACTGAGACAGATGCAGATACTTACAGCCAAGTATTAGACTGAGGTTGGGGACCCCTATGGAAGAGTTGGGGGAAGAATTGAATGAATTGAGGGAGCACAACTCCACAGGAAGATGAACAGTGTCAATTAACCAGGACCCCTGGGAACTCCCAGAGACTGAGTCACCAATCAAAGAGCATATACAAGCTGGGCCAAGCAACCTCTTTCCTCAGCACCTCCCATATGTAACAGAGGACTGCCTTGTCTAGCCTCAGTGGGAGAGACTTAATACTCCAGGGTTGGGGGATACCCAACCTTCTCAGAGGCACATGGGAGGGGAGAGGGGGAGAAAAACTCTGCAAGGAGACAGGGAGGGGGCAGTATTTATGATGCAAATAAATAAAATAATATAAAATAAATAATAAAACAAAATAAAATGGATTTTTCATCTGTGACACTACAGTGACAGTGAGGACATGATAAAGATCACTTGTTCTTCCACCATCTTTCTGTGAACCCACCTTCATTGCAGCTTCTGTTAACGTACCGAAGCTAAGCGTCTTGTGCCAATGTTTCTGTGGGGGGGGGGATGCTTACATATTCATCTTCCTTCTAAAAAAATTAACGTTTAACATGAACCACAGTACCACTTTTGTATTTTATGGACAACTTGAATAACCTTGTTCTCGAGTTGAGTATAGATGCAGATTTGCCCGTGTCTATTTAAAGAGATTGATGTTTTAATTCCAGCAGGCTGAACTGCAAAGGAGCCTAGAGATAAGCAGCAGGCGGTGTTCAGGAATCTGTTAGGAGGGCAACTGGACACCTTTTGTCCTCTCTCCCTTGCTAGGCAGGTCCTTATCTGATCCCTGTAGAGGTTGTGTCAGGCCAGTTAACTGTGCTCTCTAAACTACATCTTTATTGCCGGTTAAATCTCTGCTTCTGTCCCTTTGTCTTTGAGGTCCCTACTTATTTACTCTCAAACAGATTGCCCAACAGGAAGCAGGGAGCTGAAGCCTCTTTACAGATCCTTCCCTGGAAAGAAGACGCTAGTTTTCTCCAGACCTAGCAGATGGTTACACCCCTAGAAGTTTCCAAGGAGATTCACCTCTGTCACGAAGAATCTCTCTTAACAAACAGAAAGATACACACAGAGAGAAGGAAAGCCAAAGGCAACCTACTTTCTTCTTAATTTCATCAAAATATCCCACGTCCCCAAATAAGCCACTAGAGCAGAGAGCAGACAAAAAAGCCAAGACTAAACAACAATATCTTTTTAAACTGGCATTAGAGAAGGTAACTTCACTTTTAAACCAGAAGCTTGCGATTTGGGTATTTGTGCTAGTTCATCCTCACTGTCAACCTGGCTGGACACATACCCCTGAGAATACCCATGAAGATATTTCCAGAGAGGTTTCATGGAATAAAGAGAGCCCACTGTGAGTATGAGTGGCTACAATATAGCCACCATGGGGGCTGAATGAAAAGGAACACCAGCAGACCTGGCTGGCTCTCTACTTCCTGGTAGTCTCACATGGGAGAAATCCCACCTGCAGGCTGCCGTTATGGCTACCACAGACTCTGATGTACTTGCATTGGCAGATGGCACCCTCTCAACCAGGAGCCCACAGAATTCTCTCTTCATCGATGTTGCTTTCTGTTAGTTGATCACCAAGACAGAAAAGTGGCTAGCAGCAGCATCTTAGTAGAACTAATTTCATTTCTGCTATGTGCTACACACATGTACGGCAACAGCTGGAGGGAACTAAGGAAAAAATAAAGTACCACTTTATAAAATGTTCAAATAACCACCTGCTAGGCCATGCAAGCTTCAAAGTGAAATAATTTAAACTCAGAAAAGTATATATCTTTCAGGCAGCTAGAAAGAGATTTCTGATAGCTATCAATTTCGCAAAGCGATAGCCTTTCAGATTCCCACTTCTCCACTTCGCTCTCCATTTCATTTATGTCACTCAAAACTAGGGAGTGGGAGGCACCAGGGGAGCGCAGATCCTAACACAGACCCCAGTCAATTAACAACTCCATTGGCAACAGTTCTGAAATCCAAGAAGATAGTCAGTAAACTACACCACTTTCTACATAAAGGTAGTGTGAATATAAAATAGTTACTAATATAACGGGCTTAGAATATAAAACAGATCCAATAAAACATAATGTCTGTTATTATGACTGAAATACAAGTTTTGCAGGGAATGTCTCTGATGCTACAGTTAATGATCTCCTGGGATATAGAAAACCAAAGTCACATGAATCTTGTGATGAATGCCTGTGATCCATAAATGCTGGTGTTTGATGCAAACAGATGAGTTCCAGGTACATCTGACTTACCTAGTGAGCTAATGTCCAAGCTAAGCTTCCAAGCGAGATTGGCAGAGGGTAGAGGACAAGCATCTCAGTGGAAGGAATGTGCCTAGCATGTGCAACAACCTAGGGTCAATGCCAGAACTTACAAACAACACAGCAAGGACAGTAGGAGAAACCAGAACAGACTAGTTCGAACAGTGGACACTGTCTCTGAGCACATGTAGTAGTGTGAGAAGAGAAAGGAATGAAATGGTACCACCAATGAAAAACCCTCCCTCACCCCAGCTTCACCAGCTGTCCCAGCCTTCTCAATGCCGAGATTACAGGTGTGGGTTATATACTTCTTACATCTATGGAGAAGCAATAACAAAATTAGTGGGGATTAGAGTACTTACCATGAATGAAAAAGTGAAGTTTCATTTCTCTTTTTCATTAGCTGTGTCTAAGCTTTAGGACACGGAAAGCTTCTACAGGAAGTGCGAGGGAGGGTTTTTCACCTGCAAGTACCAGCAAATACCATGATTTCGTTTTTCTTTACGGTTGAATAGTATTCCGTAGTGTGTGTGTGTGTGTGTGTGTGTGTGTGTGTGTGTGTGTGTTACATTTTCATTATCCATTCATTGATTACAGGATGTTTATGTCGTCTCCATTTTCTCAGTATTATGAATAGTGCATTAGTGAACATGGCTGAGCAAGAATCCATGGGGTAGGATATCAGAGAAACTGAGCTGACTGATCATGGGACCATGGGGGACTTGGGGGTAGTAGACAGTCCTGTCTGGATCAGTAAGCAAAGTTAGCAGATCGCGGGACCTTCTACCCATCCAGGAGCTATGTGTCAACAGGAACAATTTTTTCTCCATAGAAGTCAAGACACAATGGCCCCTTCCTGCCAGCTCTCTCCATTCCCCATATTTCATTCTACCTTAGAAAATATACCTTCTAACCAAAGTAATTAAAATTTACACTTTGGGTGTTGCTCCAGGTGAGAACATCTTCTCCTAACAAAGTTTAAGTCTTCCTCAAGGAGAAAGTTACATCTGATTTCATTGGCATCTCCCTGCATTAGATGTCACAGCATCCCATAGGTCTTGGTCGTGGGGCTGTGGGAGCTGCTCTGTGAATTCAGAACTTACATCCTGTGCAATCGACACAGGAAAGTTGTGACCTTTCCAAGTACAAAGACCATGCTGCTCAACAAACACCCGCTCTTATTAATTGCTCAACAAAGCATTGTCCCTGTGACTGAGTGATAAAAGAATATGAAATCATCAGATCTGGAGGTAGCTTTCAGTAGGGAAAGGAAAGAGTTCCACGGCTAGACAAGTCATTTTTTAGCTCTTTATTCAGTATCGCTCTGATGCCTAATAGATGGCTGGCAAGTTAGTTCCTGTAGATAAAATACACTATTTAGGAACATGTCTTAATTGCTCACCATGGGTCTAGCTTTGAACTAAATACTTCTACAGGTTGGCTCATTTAAACCTTTCAAATACATTGAAATCTAAGTTTAATGATCCTCGATTTTCAGATGAGGAAACTGGGCTCAATGAAATTAGCTTGCAGAAAGCCATGCAGTTAGTTAAAGAAACTGGCTCAGTAAATCATGCTTGGGAAGAGACATGGCATTTTCCACAGGGAAATACAGGAATGGTGACTGCGCCAAGAATCTGCTGAACCACCTCTCATTAACATCTCAAATTTTATCATTTCAGAAACTCAGGTCAAACTTTTTTCTATTTATAGGAAATATCAAGTCTAAGTATCGCAACCAACTGATAGCTTTGTTACTCCAAACACACTCAGAATTTCAAATTCAAGTATATTTCAGTAATGTTTCTATCCGAAATAATATCAAAGTCAAAGTTTCCCTTTAGCCCTTGTCATCTTCAATAAGTAATTGCCAATTATCAAGAAACCAGCTGTTACCTGTTAAAAACCACTCAGCTATTAGGCTTAGGCCAGAGATAACACACACACACACACACACACACACACACACACACACACACACACACACAAATTAATTCGTCTCTGTGGGAACTTAACATCTAGTAGTATCCACATATATAAGGCCATAGATGTTTCGTGTGAGAGGTAATGTTTATCTGGGCTCTAAAACATTTTAGAAAAATGTTTGCTCGTGGCATGCAATACACATAGAAGAATGGAGAGAGAAAGAGAAAGAGACATAGTTTGGGAGAATCCCCTGCCATAATTTGTCAAATAGAAAGAATAGAAACACATGGAGAGTAGAGAAACACATAAGGAAGTGTGAATAGCCAATGGCAAAGGCTTGGCCAGGCAAGGAGAGTTTAATACAAAGGGCTAATTAAAAAGTGGTGTTAAGAAACAAAGGTGGCCAGGTATGCCCTAGGGCTTATGTCCCAGTGATATCTCTAAAGGCACACTAGGGACAGCACAGCTTAGTTCTTGGGTAGATGAGTGAGGAAGTAAGAATGAGTGTGTTTGGAAATGTCAAGTCTCATGAAGACTCTAGAGAAATAAATCTTGCAAGATATGCTTAGGTAAGCCTGTAATTCCAGTATTTGGGAGACAGAGGCAGTGGATTCTGAGGCTGAGGCCAGTCTGAGCTACGTAGTGAAAACCCTACATCACAGGGTTGGGGTGGGGGGTGGAAGAGAAAAAGTGAAGGAGAGAGGAAATGGGAGAGAAAGAGGGAGGGAGAAAGGGATGGAGGGAAGAAGGGAGGGAAGAAAGGTTGGGGAGAGGGAGAAGAAGAGGTAGAGAGAGAGGGAAGGAGGGAGGGAGGGAGGGAGGGGGGAGAGAAGAAAAGGAGCAAAGAAACCTTGAGGGCAAGGAATCCTGTTTAGAAGCTACCATCCATTCTAGGCATAAAATGAAATCTTGATGTATGTCAACATCAGAATCCATAAGAATCCACCCATCTCTATCTTAATGAGGAATAAATTAAGAGCAAGACAAGTATGCATCCCTCTTAAATTTGGGATGTAATTAAAAGTGTTAAAACTTAACCACAGATGTTAACGTCTTAAAGCTTCAGTAGTTTATGGGAAATGAGAAGATAACTTCTTTATTCCTTCAGAATCAGAAAAGGTTTCTTAAGCTACCTATAACAAGCAATGATCAGACCTGCACCTTGAAAAACTTAAAAAAAATATCCCAAGACACCATCACAATAAAGAGAAGCCACTAAGTGTGTGAAGACTATTGAAATTCATATTACTGAGAAAGAAACATCTGGCATCCAGAATATCTAAACTGATGATTTTTATGAAGAACAGTAGACATTATATGTGAAAAAACAACCCCTAGAAATCCAAGTGCCAATAAGAAGGAAAACTGGCCAATGTCCTTAGCAGTCTTAAGATTAGCAAAGTACAAAATGCCTCACCAAGTGTTGGCAAGAATAAGGAGCAAAAGAACTCTTATGGATTGTTGGTTGACTATAAATAGATGCTACCAATTTTGGTAATCAGGCACAATCTGCCAAGTGTGCAGGTAAAATGCTTCCTCTTGCAGTTACTCTCTCAAGCAATGCCCCCAAGGAGCTCTCTTTTGTTAGCATAAGGAAGAGCTTCTGAATGTGAACAGCATCCTTATTTGGAAGCAGCTTAAACACCAACCAAGAAAAGACTGTCATGGTAATCATGATGCAGCCATAGAATAGAATACTAGGGAGCAGTATTGAACCTGTACATGGCGCATTTCTGAACGGCAACAGAGAGCTAAGGCCTATGAAAAGAGTGACACTATTTTACAGAGCTTGAAACCCAGACTATGGTGTTGTGTGCCTATTTGTGCATAGCAAAGCATTCCAGACACAAGGGAATGGTAAGGACACAATACGGCATACAGAGTACATTCAGAAAGATAAGACTTTTGGGAAATATCAACAGCACACACGACCCTATGTAAGTGAACTGTTTCATAATCTGGGTGGTAGGCATAAGGTATTTGCTACAACGTTAATAAATTCATTTGGATGACATCAAAGTATTTCACTAAAATTTTCATAATATGGTATTGAAAATACTGTGATGCCAACATAAAAAAATACTCAAAAATTACTAGAAAAAATTACATTTTCCACATCTTTTTCTCCATACACCCTAAGATAATGATCTAGTTCTAGAGAATGTCTTGTCTACTTTCAAGTGAGCACCTCTTCCAATAATGGTCTATTTAGATTCCCTGAGTGACTAAACATTCCTGTACAATCATTATGTCCTCTATGATAGGTGTCTATCAGGAGTGTCACCATCCTCCAAAATCAAATTCATCAGTACCAGGATCAAGGACCATTTCCCCCAGACCAAAAGCATACACTGCCACATCTCCATAGACATCATACTGAGCCTGCAAATCATTATTTCCTTTGACTTAATTCCTACCAATCCATGAGGCTCCTGTTTAAGATATTCTTTGTTAGGAAGCATCCCATAATGCTTTGGTTCTTTGATAAGCCCCACACATACATAGGTGGTAGAAACAAATGCAGTAAGTATGACGGTTGGTCCTTTATGTTGAGTCATTTGGTTTTACTCTATAACCCAATGTGTTGTTGCTAATTGTCCCTGCATCTTTTTGTTTGTTTTGTATGGGGGTCTCTGTAGCCCAGGTCATTATGTTGTCAAGACCAACCTTGAACTCATGGCAATCCTCCTGTTTCATCCTTCCAGTATTTTCCATTGCTTAATCTTATCCTGTTGGTTAAATTTTATGCTGTTAAATGATTTGAAAGATGTCTTGCACCTTCTGTATTCTCCATAGTAGTTAGTGCTACTATGGAGATACCACATATATTTTAAGTTCCATATTTTTAGAGACAATATAGAAATACCAGATATTTGATAACTATTGTGTAGATCCTGGAGTATTCTAACCATCAGGATAAACTACTTTAAATCTTAGACATGTAAATATAGACTCTATTTGACATGACCAGTCATACAAACATAGGTCATGCTCACCTTGGCCCTCATCTTTCCTCATGGGCAATCAAGATTGCACTGTGGACCTGGCATCTACAATGGCTTGCCGTTGACAGATCAGTATATCCAGGAAGCTGGTCTATCTCCTCATGGCTTTTAAATATCCCAGAAGCAGAGACTGGGGAGGAACAAACTTTTATGTCTAACAAGAAAACATTATTTAAAAAATTGTTTATCAAAGACTACTTAGAGGGCTACACTCCCACTTAGTTTGAGATATTAGATTTGAATATGACCCACGAAGGAAAGAATCATAGTTTGTGCTGAGTGCTTACACAGAACTTAGCCTTAAGAAAGTCAGTTGAAGCTGGATGTTTGTCTCTCATGTCTGTGATACAGCTCATTCTTCCACCCTCTATCATACTTCATTTCCTAGTGCTATGACCAACACTAGCAGACAGCAAGCTTGGGGAGGAAAGAGTTTCTCTGGCTTACAGCCCCATGTCATACTCCATCAATGAGGAAAGTCAGGACAAGAACTCAAGCAGAAACCTGGAGGCTGGAACAGAGACAGAGACCACACAGGAACAGTACCTCCACCTTGTTCCTAGGCTCACATTCAACTACCTTTCTCATAATTCCCAGACACCTGCCCAGGCACCACCCATGGTGAGCTGGACCTTTCCACATCAACAATCAAGAAAATGACACCAGGATAGCCTAAAGGACAATCCGATGGTGGCATTTTCTCATGAGATACACTATCCTCTGGGTATCTCTATTTTGTGTCGTCTTCACAGAAGACTAAGTCCCCAAGGAACTTTTGTTTTCTTCCATACACAACCTTATAGACACTGTCTCTCTTATCCTATCAGCTTCTAGACTTCAGAAACAGAAAACCACAGATTAAAATGAGGTACACGTGAGCAAGCCTCCCGGCTGTGGGCGACAGAAAAGAAGATCTGAAAGTTGGGGCAAAAAGAAATTGGATAAACCATTGATAAGTTAGCCATGAGTAAGGAGGAAGAAAGAGAATCCTTATTAATTATAATTTTATCTCTCTCCTTAAAAAGACTGTAGGCCCCTCAGTGAAAAATAGCCATTGCCATGACATATTGGCACCCTGGGATCATTTGTCTCTCGAAGGTATTATTCAAGTAAGCCTAGGACTAAACAATGCAGAATCTGATACTGCAAGGTGAGCCCTGCAAAAACAACAAAACACTCACTACCTTCGGAGTTATGGACTCTGCACAGCTGGAACACGGCTCTGCACTCACTCACTCATTTATTCAATTATTCAACAGTTCACACAGCTGGTATGTACTGACTGTTTTCCACGTGCCCTGCACTGCGCCGGATCCGTGGTATTGATGAGCATGCTATACTTAGCTCTTGAGGTCACAGGAAACGCAGTTTGTGGGGAAGGTGGTCATCCAATCATACCGTCACCAGATGACACATCCTTATTAACTTTAAAAGGTTGGTGAAGAAACTATATAACTGTCACAGTGTATCCAGCTGGAGAGCTTCACTAATTAAATGACCCTTCAGTTGAGGTATAAGAAGAAGAAACAATTTAAAAACCTTGTGTTACAGGGAGAGAGGGAAAAGACTTCTCATCACAGTTCACAAGAGCCACAGAATCAAGTGAACCTCCTTTAGATTACCCAGGTAAAGGTGTTCACACAGTAGAGTCCCAAATGACATAGGTCTTCCTGATTCCCCAGATGGCCTCCACAGTTAAAGAGGAAAGCACAGCCTTTTTTGGAATGATGAGAAGGTTGCCCTGCATTCTGGCTTCAAGTATGAAGGAAAATAGCAATGGAGGAGACGAGTGAGTCCTGCTGTCTTCCTAGAACATGGTGTGATGAATCCCATCAAAGAATAGCTGTTTGCAGAGTCGGAGACAAGATCAAAATGCCATTTTCCTCGCAAAAGGCGGCATGTGTTTTTATAAAGAAATCTGGGCGATATCTAGCAGGAAAATTTCTAGTCCAGAAATAGACTTCACACTGACTTTCCACTGAAATTGAAACCAAGACAGAAAGAGTCCCCAGGGAATGGGCAGTAATCTTGAGGTTAGAGTTGGGGTTAATGCCAATCTGACTATCACATACTCAGAAGCACCTGCCAGTAGTAGAACTAACAGGGAAGTTACTCTAGCAGATGTTTTCAAATTAGCTAAAACCATGCCACAGAGTAAGGAGGCAGAGCTGGAAATATGCCCAGAGAGACCTCCTCAGAAGCCGCCTGAGGGAGCCCTTTAAATGTCTCTGAACAGTCTCGGTGCTGAGATTTAGATTCAAGGCCAGGGAGATAAGCGAGTCTCAGCACAATCCCTCCCTTTCTAATTGCTTAGCCATGGCTTCCACAAGTTCCTTGTGCTGTTGAATATTAAAGAGACCTGGCAAGGTTGGGCAGCTCCAAATGATACACTTCATATCTTGGCTTTGTATAGTTGCTTACTAATCTGACAAGAAACACTGAGAGAAGACAGACAAATTGTCAGTGACAACAGATGCAAGTTATAAGTGAATAGGAAAATAACTAGTTTCCTCTCTGGCAAATTCTAGGAAGAGGGAGGAGGGTGAGTTTATATTTTTCTTTATGTACTCAGGGCATTGCTATCTAGTTTGCAACCAAATATCAAATACTAAAATATGAAGACATAACCCAGCCACCCTGGCTTATATCGTAACTAAGTATCCGAGTGAGGCTCTTGCGGGAACTACTTTTCCTAATTGGGAAATCACTTCTTTCCCAGTAGTTATTAACTTCTACAATAGGGAGAAAACAATAAATATCAATCAAGGAAATCATAAGTCATCTGAGGATGAAAATATCTACCCAGCCCCTACCACTTATTAGATAAAAGACTGGGAAAGGCTGTCAGGACCTCTGTGCAAGACCAGCTTCAAAACCAGAGCAAGGAACAGTGGGCCTCAGAGGATGGCCGTTCATCATTCAAACTGCCTAATATACACAATCAACTTTGCTGCTGCTGCTTTGTTGTTGTTGCTGTTGTTGTTGTTGTTGTTGTTGTTGTTGTTGTTGTTGTTCTTCTTCTTCTTCTTCTTCTTCTTCTTCTTCTTCTTCTTCTTCTTCTTCTTCTTCTCTTTTCTTCTTTTCTTTTTCTTTCTTCTCCTCCTCCTCTTCCCCCTCCTCCCTTTCTTCCCCCTCCTCTTTTTCTCCTCCTCTTCCTCCTCTTCCTCCTCCTCCTCTTCTCTTCTTCTTCATCCCATTCGTTGTGTAAGTTTGTACACTCAGGGTTACAGAGAAGGAAACCATAAATATAAAGTATAAGAAATGGGTACGGGCTGGAGGAAAGGTTCTAGTATCTGGCAATCTGCCATTGGCCCTCTGTGGTTGTTGAAATTAAAGAGTATATTAGAAGGCAACTTGCAAATCTTCTTTTCTGGGGAATGTTTCAGGTCTTCCTAACAACAAATCTTTGACAACTCCTGACAGAGACCAAATCTAGGGGAAATAACCTTCACCAGCAATAAAAATAAATCAGGCTACAAAGACTCCTGTAACTTAATATCATGATGGATGTTTTGAGGGGCACTATAATGATTCTTTTCTTTGAAAACAGAGTATTGGGAGCCCTTAGGATTCTGAAAATAAGAAGCAACCCAAGACCTGGGGTACTTTCAACCCCCAATGTTGTCAGTAGCACAAAAAAAATATTCTGGAACACTAGCAACAGGCCTTCCTGCTATAATATCCATCTAATTTTAAAAAGAGTCACATTTATAATTATGGGCATGTGTGTGGGTATGTGCACCTGAGAGTCCAGAAGAGGGCATTGGAGTCCAAGGATTTGGAGTTACAGGCAGTCCTGTGTAGGTGCTGGGAACCAACTACAGCCATTGCAATAGCTGTTTGTGCTCTTAACCTGCTATGTTTAAATTAACAACAGACCAACGTATAAGAGGAATAAATTATAATAATGGGAAGTCGCTATGGAGTTAAGATCCTGATTAACGTTCTGGTTTTAATAGGGATTTTTAAAGAAGAACCAACCTATCAATGAAAGGGAGACAAGAAACAAGAGTTCACAACTGCATCACTTCCTTAAATGTACATTACAATTTATAAAGACATGAGGTCTTCATGAAGCTTTCCAGCTGGAAGCGTCTTAAGTGAAAACGAATTCTCTGTCCTCTGAGAGAACAATGGAGGAGAGCAGTTACTAAAGTAGCACAGTGTAAGTTTGAGCTGATTGTAGAAATGTGCAATGGGCTGCATTTTGCTTTCTCGATTATGAAGTGTCAAGGAAACCATACATACATACATACATACATATATACATACACATACATAAATACATACACATACATACATACATACACACACATACATACATACACATACACACACATACATACATACACACATACATACATACACATACATACATACACACACATACATACATATACACATACATACATACACACACATACATACATACACACATACATACATACATATACATACATACATACACACACATACATACATACACACATACACACACATACATACATACACATACATACATATACACACATACATACATACACACATACATACATACATGCACACACATACATACATACACACACATACATACACACATACATACATACATACACATACATATATACACATACATACATACACACATACACACACATACATACATACACATACATATATACACATACATACATACACACATACATACATACACACACATACATACACACACATACATACATACATACATATATGCATACACATACATACATACACATACATACATACACACACATACATACATACATATACACACATACATACATACACATACATACATATACATACACATACATACATGCATGCATACATACATACATACATACAAGGAAATGAGAACCCGGATTCCACAAGAGTTTCTTTTTTTTAAATAAATAAATAAATTATGGTGCATACCTTTATCAAGCAGTGGCCACACCACTGCTATCCTGTCCCTGGGTCCTTTATCAGAAATCCCATCTGTGTGGTATTAAAATTTTTATTTAAAATATCAGTCTTAATGTCTATCTGGAACAAACGTATATGCTTAACAGATCCAAGTCTTACTTGTTTCTGTCCCTAAAATCTGGACTCAGAAACAAAAATCATCAGAATTTGGAGAGCAGAGCAGGTAGGTTTGTGACATTTCTCTGCATCATATTTTGAGGTTCTCTTTCCACTTGTTTTGAATAATCACTCCTGTGACTCATAATGTTTTTAGTTGATCCTTCTAGAATAAGATGAATCTGGAGGGAGAAATTGAGGAGCTAAGCCGCTGAAGTCCCCAACGGGAGTGATTATGCCCTGTCCTTCCCTCCCAGTACTTGGGCTTGAATATAATTTGAAAATTTCTGTCAGTAATAAAGTACTTAGTGATTTAAAAAAAAAAATCTGTTCATCTTGCTAAGATTTATGTTGCCTGTATTTATTTTTGTGAAAATTCATACAGATATACAATGTATTTTGGTTGTGTCTCTCTCCCACTCCCTCCCTAGGTTGCCTATATTTTGTTTGACAGCAAATCTTAGAGTAACAGAGAAAGACATGCAAAAGAATTTTTTTTAAAGCTTAGCCTGCATTTGCAAGCATTTTCTCACGCGAAGTTACTTACATTTTCTCTTAAGCAAGCCAGTTAGCTTCAAAAAAAAAAAAAAAAAAAAAAATCACAGAATTTCAGACCTAGAACTTAGAATAAATGTCTTAAGGTAGTGGTCAGGGCAACTTTAAGCCGAACCATCAAATCCAGAAAATAATGAAGAAGCGGGCTACAGACACCAGATTTCTATCAACCTGATTTTCTTCCAATGTTGGAATTTTCTGGGCCCAAACATAGCTTTAAATTTTTAAGAACTTAAATTTTGACCATGTTTTGAATGCATTAGAATTTATTTTTTAACAGCGTTAAATGAAGACCACTTTCCTGTGGTATTGTACAACCTAGAGCAGTTGCATCATCCCTTGTCTGCCTGTCATTTCCATGTAAGTTGGAATAGACACTATTGTTATCTACACAAAACGATCGGAGCCAATAGCAAGTTGCTTCCTGAGACTGGAATTGTGATATAAATAACTGTCCAAAAGCTGTTCTTTACAGCACCTCCTTTCTGATTTAAAACAAACAAACAGAAACAAAACAGAAAACGGACAGGGCAGGAGGTGAGGTGCCAGATGTTGGCTTCTGGTCTTAAATTCCTTTCCTGACTTCTAAGCTCTAAACATTCGTTACTCCTGTTTCAATGGCTCATCACCATCTTCTAGGAAGTCATTCATGAAGACACAAATGCTTGAGAGCTGTCTTTAATTGTGACTTTTATTATCCTTCTTTTAATTCTGTTGTAACTTCATTTCCTAGGTCAGGAGGAGTGATTGGCAGCCTCTGGGAGCTCAGAACCAGTTTCTCTATAAAGGGTCTTACAGGGTTTCATTAGAAACAACCTCTCACGCCACAGAGATTTGATCCTCCCAGGTATACCACCTGCAACCCTTCGCCGGCCACGTGCCCTCCCCTTCTCAGAAAATTCCGCAGCGCTTCAGGCCAGGCAAGGGGTGAGCAGGCATCCTGGGCCAGCGCGACGCCCTCCAGTCACAGGCGCTCAGTGCCTTAGGGGCGGGCACACGGGCCCCTTCCCACGGCCTCAGGAACAACATTAAGATCAGAACCATGCGCTATCCGCGGGTGCTGAAAGCAGGGTCTTCATAGACCTTAAGGTCCCTCTAGCAGCTGCAGCCGCCCCTCCATGAAAGTGCAATTTGTTATCTGGCCCAGCCCGGAGCAAGGAGAGATGCCCATTGGTCCCGGCTCCAGCGCCACTTATCTGGTCCTCTGAATACAGGCTCTCACCGCCCGCCACGCCACGCGATTCGCTGGCAGTTGGCCTCAGCGACTCTCGGGTGAAACCCCTGGGACCCTCTCTCCTCTGTGTGTGTTTCTATGTTCCACTGTCTTTGTGTCTCTCTTTCTCTGGCTTTCCCCCCTTCTTACACACACAGTGAAGGGGTCGCTCTTCACAACCAATGCCAAAAAATGTCACACAAAAAGAGTGCAACAACTTGCTTTGCAAAGGAACCCCTGGCGAAGTCCCCTGCAGTGAGCAGCTGCCTTTGCCTGCAAGGTGCTGAACCGGGTACGAATTTGGCTGGAGCTGATGGAGACGTAGGACCCGTGTCTTGTTCCCTCCCCTCCCCCTCCAAGGACCCTGTCTCAGTTAAAAATCCGTCCCTTCTGGAACACCCCAGGGAGCTGCGAAGATCCTCCGACCGAGGAAGGGTATGCTGGTCCCGGGAATTCCGGGGTCACCACGGGGACCAGACGTGCTCGCGGGGCAGAAGTCATGAAATTGATTGCCTGCCAATGGCCAGCAGAGGCGGCCCGCAGTCCTTAGGATGCGAGGGCTGCCGCGACCTCGCAGCGGGAGGTGAGCAGCAGCCACCCAGCGCGCCACCGCTGCCGCCACCACAGCCGCGGCGCACGCCCCAGCCCCGCCGCGCAGCCTGGTATTGCCTTACCGCTGCCCGCAGTCGGTCCCTCGCTGGCTGCGTCCGTCCGTCTGTCAGTCCGTCCCACGAGCCTCGGAGCGAGGACCAGAGCGGTGGCCCCGCAGTCCCGGACGCCTCTCAGCGAGGTGAAGGGAAGGAGCCCAGGCAGGCGCCGAGGTGGCTGCAGCCGCTCGCGCCGCCGGTCCTGCCGCTCCCCGCCGGCCGAAGGTGGCTGCGAGGCCGCGTCCTCGGGTTTGCGGCGCCCGGAGCGCAGCGCTCGCCTCTGGCGCGGAGGCTGAGCGCCGGGACGCGGCGGGCAGGGGCGGCGAGGCTGGGCTGGTCACCCGCCCCTGGGTGCATGTTAATACGGCGGGGAGGAGGAGTTCCGCGCTTCCTCCGCCCAACCACCGGAGCCGGCGGGCGGGCGGCGGCCGCGGCCAGAAGCCAGGCGCTCCCACCCGCTCCGGCTGCTACGGAGTGGCCGCTGGCCTTGGTCCTGGCCAAGGCACGGGCGTCCCGGGCCGCGGGGAGGCGCTGGCGGCTCCCGGAGGGTGCGCTGGCGCCCGCTCAGCCTCCGTTGGCAGGTATGTCCGCGCCTTCCCGGGAGCGGACGCCAGCATCTCAGCCCCGAGCCAGGGGCGGCCACCCGCTAGTGGGCGTGACCTATCTGTACCCTTGCGCAACGTCTTGGGGGGAAGCAAACTTCCGCTCCTGTCCGCCCAGCGCTCCTTCCTTACTCTGCAATTCTAAGTAGAGAAAGCCGACATAGGTAGGCACAGGGTCCATCCACAGACCCTGTCTGAGGGCAAATGGTTGTTGGAAAGCTCTCCCCTCCATCCTCAGACTCCACAGTAGGACCCCCTGAAGAAGGAACCACTTAGGAAGAGACACATGGACTCACACATCACAGAAAGCTTCAAATCTGGGACCAACACTCAAAACTGGTTCTTCCTTGGCTACTCAGTTTCCTCATCTTTACATCAACAGCTCTTGGGCAGGTTACATGGATTTGATTAAACATGTGTTTTTTCATTCACTCACTATTTTAATGAAAGAAAAGAAAAATGAATTCTATTCCTTCTGTTCTCTGACTTCAGCAATATTCACGTTCGTGAATACTGAACACTCTATCACTAAGCTCTGAAGGAAGGACCCACCAACATCACGGAAGGACCAGGGTAATAGAAAGGTTAGCTGAGAATTTAACAAATAAAAAAATAAAACAAAGACCAACAAGTCATCCAGTTACGAACTCGCACCGTGCGGTGTTCTTCTCAATACTATGCTAGGCATTAAGTATGACGCTCAGGATCAACACGAGCATGCTAAACTGGCTAATTGTGGGTAATCGCTACCATCCCCGTTTACTTCCACCCACAAAAAGAAATGGCATGTTCACAGAAAAAGCCCTTTGTTCTTCAGCTCCCATGGACGACATTATGATGAAAAGTATATAATCTTCTTTATGTAATTGTACCCAGAAAGTTATAAGACTTAGCATCTGTTTTGTGTGCTATCTAATTATAAATATTAATAGAATATTCTTTTAAAGAAAACACTTCTAAAAATGCATGGAAGTGAAAAGCAGTTTCCATAAAAATGTGACTCAGATAAATAATCTCCGCAGTTTTGCTAAGTGATTTTCCACTAAAGAGAGAGAAAAAAATTAAGCCTACTAAATAGAGGTAATCTCTTGGCGTTCTACCAGATATCCCCAGCTAGTTGAAGGATGACATTGTAGGGATGCCTGGCCTTCCTATCTGGCTTTCCAGAAAGGCCTCTGAAAAGTCTTAATAATGTGAAAACGGCAACTACAGGGCTTTTACGGGCTTATAAAAATGTTGAATCGGCAGATACTTTAAAAACAATGCCACCTATTTCAGAAAATATTCATAATTGTTAAGCCTTAACATAAATCAGAAAACTTTATTGGGAAAGAAATAACTTTCCAGAATCCAAAATTCTTTTATATGTCTTTGTTGTAAATAGATTTTTTAATATAATAAATTTTTTTATACCTCAGTGGTAGAGCATTTGATCTCAGAAAACAAAATTCTAATGGGAGAATAACAATATCTATACAATACTACTTTTGTGAGGATCTTCTGATTGTGATAGAAATCAAATACGACTAAGATAAGTGAAAACTGTTCATCAGAAAGATAGCAAAATCTCCCAGAATTAGAGAGGAGTTCAAACCCAGTGTCAGTACCAGGCAGGAGTTGACACATTGCCCACAGGGAGGAATCAAAAGAGCTAGAGAGAATTTAGTTTGTCATCACAGAGTCACAAAGGGATAGCATCGATGGTTTGCTCTACTCTCCCACTGCTGGACCAAGACTTATTATTGGCTCAAGTGTCTGATCGGCCAGGCTTCAAAGAGGCATTGACTGCTTGGTTGCACCAGGAGGGAGAAGAATACATTTGAGTCTTCTGTGTCCACATACATGGATATACCAGTCTTTCAGACATACATTGAATTAGAGATAGGTAACTCATCAAAATACGATCAGAGAGTCCAAAAGAAGAAGAATTCAATATTGGAACTTTTCTTTTAAAATGATATATATTTAGTCCATTGACTGCCTATTGAATTTGCATTATAATATGCTCTACACATGTTTGATATATAATTTCTAACACCTATCTGTACAGTTACTTTGAAACAAATATTTTATTTTAAAAAAAAGCTGGTAAAATTTGTTTTTGTTGTTGTCCATGTGTTTGTTTTTATTTGACTTTTGAAATGTTACTTAGTATATACCTTATGAATAATTGTTTAAATAAACAATTATTATGTTACTTAATATCTACCTTATGAATGTTTATATAAGCAGATTATAAATCATACACAAGCCAGAGCTAATCAGCTCCACTCCTTTCTATCACAGTGTGTTAACTGAATAATGCATGAAAAGATGTCCCCAGTCAATGTTGCCTTCTGTGGGAAAGGGGACTTTGTAGATAAAAATAAGTTAAAAATCTTGAGACAGAAAGATTATCAGCCTTTATTTTTTGAGTCTTTTTAAGGACCATGGTCCTTATCAAATGGGGCTCAGGGAATTGAAAAGCAGAAAGAGGAGGTGGGATTCTGCACTCTGTGAACCCTGTGTTTGGAGGAAGACAGACATAAAGAATGCACGTTTCTGCAACATAAAAACCAACAGAGGAACAGCTTTCCTCAGCAGCCTCTAAAGTAGAGAGAGCAGTATCCTAATATCTCCATTTTAGCCCACTTAACCTGATATCAGACTTCTGACTGGCAAGTTGATTACTTGACATGTCTTCTAGCCACCATGTTTGTAGTGACACTCAATAGTAGCCAAAGACAAGTCATACAAACACTTCATCCAGCCCCACACTCATATTCCTGAAGATGCACTGTTGTTGTTAGCAGGTTCCATGAGAATGCTCTAACCATGTAAGTTCCCCAAAACGTATATCCATTTCTGGAGAAGCTTACTCGGCATTGGCTAAGTCGGCAAACATGGTGGTAAGAGCAGAACATTTAAAACCACGGCAGACCGGTTTCCTGCTTGGGAGTCTCTCATTTTTTTATAAAAGAAAAATGGTAGCATTGTGCCTTGGCCTTGGCATAGTGAAGCATGTGAAAATACAAGTCAACAAACACACGGTGAAAGAAAAACCCAAAGGCCTATCTGAAAAAGTAACCATGAAAGACGTGTGTGTCTGTTTTAACTGAGAATTCTTTTATCTCTTCCTCCAGTCCTTATTTCTCCACTAGGTTTAAGATTTGTGAACCCTAAAACCTGCTAGAAAAATCCACCTGAATTTTCCAGACACCTCATGCTTAATATATCATCCACTTTCCTCCTCATTAAAATTTATTTCTCTCCCTGGTAATGGGAGTAGCACAGAAGTAAACCACTTGCCTAGCATTTGTGAGGTCTGGTTCAAGGCAGTAGTGGAAATTTAAAAGACGTCTTGTATTCACCCATGATGATATCATCCACCAAGTCACCAGGACTTGCAACTGAGACCTACACGCATGGTACCCTAGACTACATGCACACAAATAAGCCGCTGTCCACAACCACCGCTGGCCTCTTCCACCATTTAAACAGCTCTTGAATTCATCTCTACTTCCATTTCTAGTCTATAGATGTATCAGGCTTCCATAACCTCCCATCTACGTTACTATAATATCTTCCCTAATCTATTTTCTTTCATGTAGATTTTCCATTTCTTCAAAAAGAATGGTATCACTTTCAAATGTATATTAAAACTGCAACTTTGGTCATACAATTGTAGTCACAGTTATTCATATAAAATATAAATCCTCATCAGGATCTCCTTCTTTGCCTTCATGGTTTGTGCATCTTCTTTCTCAAACAGAACTGTTTTCTATTGTACCTTTTCGGCGATGTGGTCTTGTCAAACATGCAATGTGTTTATGTCATACATGTATGACTATCTCAAGTTTTTTTTTTTTTTTTGTAGACTGTTCTGTTTCTTCTTTGTTGACTAAGACTTATTTCAAGAGTGGCTCCAAGTAAACCTTTCTCTCAAATTATTGGGTTGTATCAAGTATTACCACTACTGACCATGCCATTCATGTGTCAAAAAGTTCAGGTTACCTTGGTTATGTTTAGGAGATTCTGTCCTTATTTAGATAAACAACTGGCCTATCAGTTGTTCCCCACAGATAGTCAATATATATTTGCAAGTTGAACTGATCGTAACAGCTTTAAGAATATTTTATGATGTCGGTCTATATCTTAATGCAATTTAATAGAAGTCCGTGTGATACAATATTAACCTGCTGGCAGATTTAAAACCCATTCTCTTAGCATGCTTAGAAAATGAGAATCCAATCAGAATAATGGCATAAATCAAGAAAAAGGTTCACAGGGAAGAGGGAGAAAAAACTCTAGAGAGGACTGTTAGGACACAGATATTATGAAGTGGGAAAGGGAGAAAATGGAGGGTACTCAAGGGGAAGGGGAGAGGGAGGGTAGTACAGACGAACATCAAAGAAGGAGAGATAAGTGGCATAACGGTTTGAAAAGTTTATAAGAAAACATTCTTTAAAGTACACATATATGTATATATTTTATATGTGCTTTATTTACATATGTGCATACATATGTTAAGGGAAGTTATGTAGTATGTGGTTGATTAGTGTTTCACCCCTCCCTCCCATCTTCAGGAAACAGACACTCTAAAAATAAAACTCTGTGACAAGCAAGAGACCCCTCCCTCAGAGGTTGATCAAGGGATCCACTGGATCCCCAAAACGCAGTAAGTCATTGACATTCCCTTGGCTGCTTTCACAGGAGCTCAAAGAACTCTGATGCTTAAGATATCACACACTTTGGTCTCAGGACATGGAGGAATCAAGCTGATGATGGTAACTTGGAAGACTCCTCCCTGAGCGGGGGCTAGGGGGATTCTCAGATTTTCAGAAGGTACTCTACAAGCTGCCGAAGGAAAAATTCTAATAACAATTCTACATAGCTATAAAGCCTTCAAACCATGGAGGTGACTACCCTACAAGATATCTCCAGTGGAGCAATAGTAGGATGTTTTTTCTTGGAGGGCAAGCAACAGCTTTCTGATTGGAATTAAGGACCATTCAATAGGGGTAACTCATGCCTGGTATTATAAATGCAGCTAAGAATCGAGGCTGGAGAGGTCATAGGCCCTGGAGGAGGACGCACTACTGATATTTCTCTAAATTAATATGGCCTCCAACTGTATTCTAAATGTTTATCCTAAGATTCACACATAAGTACATCTCTCTCAGTCCTCATCAAAGACACTTCTGTTTGTCACAGATGGGAGTTACTGCAGAGATCCAAAGCAAGGAAAAGAGTACGTCATCATGGTAGGAGAATTCCCAACTGAGATGTTTATATGTAAGCCCTATGTCTAAAGCTAAGGGAAACTTGTGAAAGGAGGAAAGAAAGATGGTAAGAGCCAACGGGCCAGAATGAGGGCTGCAGAATAGTGTCTTCTAGACCGACAGAGATACTGAACTCATAACACTCAACAAGATGGTTTCCTGGACAAGACCTGCAGTGGACAGGACAAAGTCCAATATGGGAAACTTAAGTGGGTTCCACCAGTAGATAAAGTGCTACAGCTGGTCAGTCGATGCTGAGGGAGGAAGAGTCAGTTTTCTTCAAGAACAAGCCAGCCCCAGGTAGGTTTCCTAATCTTAAGTGCATAGCCCTAAGCAAACATACCCGTGAACGCAACCCTAACTGGACTCAGTAGGTTCTGTAAAAATAATAGTTATAGAATTAACGGTCAAGAATTTGGAAGGGGTAGGGTAACACAGGAAGAGTTTAGGGAGGGGTGTAAATGATACACAAACAGTGTGCTTGTATATAACATTATAAAAATAATTAAAAGTTTAAAAGAAAACGACAAACTTTCTCACAGCAAGTAACAACAGCAACAGCAACAGCAAAATGAATCCAAAAGTTGCCGAGAACCAGACACAGATATTTTGTCCAGATTTTCCTTTTCATAGATAGTCCAGTGAAATGTAATTATCTTTTTTAGGCTCAAGTGGTTTTCAGTGAGTGTTTTGGCTTTCGGTTTTATTTGATATTTTTTATGAAAATAGTAAAGATATTTATAGAAATGGTAATGCTGGAATGATGGATGAGCTTCTGCTCCACACTGTTGTCATCTACGTATCCTGTGATTCTCACTGATGGATCTGTCTGAGGCTTTGTTCTGAAAAAAAAAAAAGTGCTTTGGTTTTCCCAGGAAGCAGAACTTTTAGAGTTTCTATGTCCCTAATTTCTATTCTTAATTTTAGAATAATAATAATGGGTTTCCAACATTTTTATCAATTTCAACATTTCAACAATTTTATGTTGTTGGGCGTGGTGGCACATACTTGTAATCTAAACCCCAGTAAACTGAAGCAGGACAATAGTGAATTGGCACTAGACTGAACTGTGTAGAGAATTTCCATCTCAAATGTACAAACTGAAGTTCATTTTTCCCAGTCAGGGACTTCAGTGATCTCACTGTGTCCCAAGTTTTCTTTTTCCTTACTTGCACTACTGGGTTGTGCCCAAATAGAAGCTGAGACTCCTCATGAGGAGGAGACATCAGGAGGGGAAAAGTCATACTCCAGGACCTTGGGAGTCACTATCACAACCATGGAAAGATGCCGAGCCCAAGACTGGAGACATGGGAGGGGACCTAGGAAAACAGCAAAACAAACAACCAAACAAAGAATTGTGGGAATTTTAGAATATACGATCTACTAAGCCTGGACTTTAAATTCACATATCTGTGCCTGTATTTGAATGAACTGAAAAGATATTTCCCTTTTAGCAGCACGGAACAACAGAACTATCTTCCATACAGGCTAGCAGAGTCTCACCCCCTGCAAACGCAGATCCACCTTGGATGTTCACACGGAAGGGAAGGCTCGTTTCATTACCTGGATTCCATGAGAACTCAGGAGCCCGAAATAAGAATCGGGCTGAGGCTCTTTCTTCAGCCTTATCACCATAGCTAATTAGTCACCAAATGTTATCAGTTTCTTAAAACAAGAAGATATTAACTTCACTCGGATGCCTTCAACTTTAGGTAAATTTCTCAGCTTCAAGATAACATCAAAAATCTTAGATATGACATTCGAAGTCATTTGCAATCACCGTTAAATTACTAAAGTAAGTTACATGCATGGAATCAGTGTGTATTTTGGACTGGAGTAAAATCTTTATTAAAATCATTTTAACTCACCAGAAACAGCAATTTCAGATAAAAAAAATCAAGGTATCTTTGGAAAGTAACTTTAAAATATAGGATGCTTACCACATAAGACTACCAGAAAAACAGAGGTGAAAGTAAGAGGGAAAAACCCAGAAGCCCTTGTAATTAACAACAACAAAAAAAGCTAATATTGTGAAAATTTGAAGGAGTAAATATCCTATATTTTTATGTAAAGAAACCATAATACTTAACAATTCTGCTTTAAACTTTTTTAATTTAGGAAGACATTTAATCCACTGAAGTGATCTAATAATTCTGTAATATTCTAATTTCTCCAGAGACATAAATGTTCTGGACATAGTGCATTAAGTAAAATTGGTCAAAAATAAATAACAGTATTAGGATTTGACCTTTGATTTGTTCCATGGAATACACCCAAGCAGCTGAAGAAGTTTTCCCATTACTATTAATAGCAATCTGTTTTCATATTAGGTTTAATCTGTCTTCCTGATTTTCAGGCTTGTTGTGTTTAGGTGGATTTATTCATATTCAGTCAGAAGAAAAATATCTTAAACAAGACCCTCAGTAGAGATGATCCAGATTAAGGAGAATTCATAATATTGCAAATGACAACATTGTGTCAGAATAAACCAATGATTAGACTGTCAAGAAGCACTAATGCACATTCAACTGTTACATCACGCTGTTTACACTGTGTGCAAATCGAGTAAGAAAAACATCTTTCATCAGTGAAGGTGGGTGTAGCTGGGGGGAACAAGTCACTTCCTAATGTTTGCATAAAAAGATAAGACACATATGGAGAATTTTGTGAATAAACTACACTCTCCTAAGGATCGGTCTGGTTCTTTAGATCTGAATGGGCTAGAGGATATACCTTGAATTCTCAGAAGCATCAATCCCAGTCATGCATTTTAATATTAATATCTATGCTAACATACATTCAAGACATTAAAAAAGGATATATACATATATATGTATAATTGTAATATATACTATATATTATATTATTACACTATATTATTGTATATATATAATTAAATATTATATTGTATATTACATTTACAATAATATATTGTATATCATATTACATATACAATAATATGTTGTATATATATAATATATTATATATAATTGTATACATAAAAATTATATACAATTTATATATTTGTATTTATATTACATATTTTATTTAATTTATCATTATATTTATTTTTAGTATATTTTAATACTTATTTTATTTGATTTATAAGATAAAATGTATTACATATAATAATATAATAATAATCATTAATTATATATAGGATATATGATATACGGTGTAACATATATGCTGACATATGGAGAAAAATAATATTGGTGAATGCATCTTGCAGTGCTTGTTGATGTTAGTATTCAGAACCTTGTTCCTGCTGCTGACAGTCTGCAACAGGGGTGGTTATGATACTTAAGGTTCTTCTGTGCTTATATTAGATCTTCAACATCAGGCAATGTAGCAGGAGTGCACTATGTCTCCGATCAACTGGAGTTCATCGACTTCTTAAGCATACAGATAAATTCTTTTCCCAACCTGAGTGTACTCATGCACATTAGCTGTATTGTATGGTTCTAAATATAGACTGGGAATTGGAGTTCTGTCAGTTAGATAGTAAATTACAATACAGCAAAGAAAAGACGGAGAGGATTTTGGAGTGTCTACTACATACATAATCTCGCATAGACAGAAATTCTATTGTAACATTGAGGCTTGAGTTAAGACACACCCTGCATATGATATACCATCAGGAAGTGGTGCAGTTGAATTTTGCCCTGGGGTTATTGGTATCTGAGGCTGCGTTTCACACCTCTCAGGTAATATATGCCCAACTTTTAACACCAGGAGTAGGGTGGTAATCTATGTATTGGTAAGCTCTAAAAGTGTGTTTTGTTTACTGGAAATTTAACAATTTTCATTTAATTAATCTGGTGACAAACGAAGAAAGTTATCTCCATGAAAAGCTTCTGTGTGGCTTGGCTCTCTGTTTCTTACCTGCCTGAACATAGAGATCTCCAGTTCCATCAATGTTACGAAGGAACTGATTTAATTACTTATTATGGCTGAAGAACAGAGGACTTTTCATCTTTCTTAAGGAAACACTAAGTGCTTTAGAAGACTGATGTATTTACGGTTATTTTAATATTATGTAATACATACACATATTGAAACAGCTTTGGTACACCATAAATATGTGTAATTATTTTGGTTTCATGATTCAGTTTTTAAAGAGAGACATGCATTTGAAAGAGAGCAAGGATGGGTACATGGGAGGATTTGGAGGGAGGAAAGGAGAATTGTATCAAAGAAAAAAAGAAAAAAACAAATTTAAAACACTAAAAAGGTTCTAAAAGATATTAGCACAGTGAAGCACACTATACTCTTAAAGGTTATGGCCCCTTCTGTGTTCCTTCCCTGGCCTGTTACTAAGTAAACTCTTGGGAATCCAGTACAATCAAGGCTGCCACCAGAAACAGAGAGTTATTCTCTTTGCAGTTATCTGAAGGCGTCGAGTGACGATAAACCCTCCTGACTCTGCTCCATTTTTATCTCCTTTATGATTGGTAACATCCAAGTGAGAGTAACGAATCGGTTCCAAAAGCTACCGTGAAGAACCTCAATTCTTTGTTAGATGTGTGGGCACTGTTAGGCATATGGGAAGAGATTTACTGTAGATGTGTGAATAAATTTTCCCCAACGCTCAGCCCTTGAATTTTGACTTCACAATATAAGAGCTTTGGCTCTGGCCACTGATACAACCAATGTTCAGTTCTTGGAAGTTCCTTAGAGAAACAAGGTCAAATTGACAGTATACACTCAGCTGCAGCTCATAAAACCATGCCTTCTACTTCTGTGAGCTACATGCACTTGGGTATTTGGGAAATAGCAGTAGGAAACTTCTAACCTCTGATGTGTATTCATAAAGGACTTGGGTACTAAAGTACTAAAGTCAATCACCACAACCCCAGAGTCATGTCACTGAGGCATCAATTAAAGAAGAAAAAACAAATATTTTAGAAGACATGTTTGTTAGAGGGCTTCCTTCAAAAGAGGCTGTGGAAAGGGGTCCATTTGCTTGTTCTCTAAACCAATAACAAAAATTCAGGGGGAAAGAACAGAAAAAACAAACAAACAAACAAACAAACAACAAACACTAGAAGATGAAACAGTAAGAAGAGGAGGTCTTGAAGGTCTTTCTGCTCCAGAGACAATCTTCTCAAGAACATCAACCAGGGGAACACAAACTTCTCACAGGACATCATGTCTGAGCAGACCTTGGCATGGAGAGAAACTGAATGTGGCTATGGTCATTAAGACCATGTGTTAAAAATCATGTTGACAGAATGCCTTCTGTTTCATCTTTTATTTCCTCTCAATTTTTTAAAACTCAGTTTTTGTTTCTGTGATGAATGACATGACCAAACAGAATTTAAGGAAGAAAGAATTTAGTTTGGCTTACATTTCCAAAGGTTAGGATCCACAATCCAGGCATTACGTGGTAATAGCTGGCAGGATCAGGGTGCTGGTAGATCATATTTTATCTGCACACTGGAAACACTGGATGAGAACAGAAAGTGCAGTGAGGACATCAACCCTAAAGCTCACCTCCGTCTAAGGCTGCACCTCCTAAATATTCCATAACCTCCCCAAACATAGCTACCAGCTAGGAATCAAGTGTCCAAACCTTTGAAGAACATTTCTCCTTCAAACCACAACAATGGGGCGATTCAATAATAAGAAACCATTTGAGGGGCTAGACTGATGGCTCAGCAGTTAACAGCACTAGATATCCTTCCAGAGGACCATGGTTCAATTCCCAGCACCC
This sequence comes from Arvicanthis niloticus, assembly GCF_011762505.2. Lineage (NCBI taxonomy): Eukaryota > Metazoa > Chordata > Mammalia > Rodentia > Muridae > Arvicanthis > Arvicanthis niloticus. Next base: position 47,507,744 of record NC_047678.1, read on the forward strand.
ACATGACAGCTCAGAACTGTCGGCAACTCCTGTCCCAGGGGATCTGACACCTTCTCATAGACATGCAAGCAGGCAAACTACCAACGTACATAAAATAAAAAAATAAATTATTTTAAAAGAAGAAACCCTGTGAGAAATATCACAATTTAAAATTCTAAAATAGTCCATGAAACATGCTATTTTTATAGTGTTCAGTTGTACAGAATGTTTGATAGCTCTAATTCAGTTTTTCTTTCTTTTTTTTTTACAAACATGATTATCATCAAGAATAGATCAATGTGTGAGATGAAAAGTTAAGGAAAAGTTAATGTTTGGAATTGTACATTATTATCAAATGTCTATATTTCATTTGGAAACATTTGATTCTTACCTTTGTAGTTATCAGCCCATAGATAAGCAATGACCCTTTGGTAACCTGACCCAAGACCACAGAATTCATAGAGAAATTAATTTTATAAAACAAAGGGTCAAGAGTTAAGCTTCATACACATTCTGGACTAGTGTGCAAAAGTGGCCAGACTTTGGGAAGCATCCAGTCTCCATCCCATCTCTCTAGCTGGACTATTCCTCAATGGCACTGGGGCTCACAGTGAGCTCTTTGATGTCACTGGTCTGCAAGCTGCTGAACTCCACTCTTCCCTGCTCAGATATGTGGACTGGTCTCTGTCCTTGGCATATTGCACACTGATTAGAAACCTCTGGCACCGTATTTCCTTTCATTGCTGTTACTGGTACTCCAAGACCTGCTGTAGACTGGGATGGGGACGAATTTCTTTTCCGAGCTATGACTGTTTTTCTTCACTAACTTTTTTCTCCTCTAAAAAGGCTCTCTGACTTTTAATCGGTAATGAAGTAAACCATAGGACATGAGATGCAGAAAAAGAAAGGCAGGCGAGGGGACTTCTCATTTGGGAAAGGTCCTCCTGTTTGTCCCTGGGGAACACTGGAGTAGAAAAGTCTTAAAATGAAGTCTGGAATAAAAGGCTCAGGATGGAAATAAGTAGATGATTTCAAGTTTTCCTGAGTTTATATATGAAGCCGTGGTTAGCAGAACGCTCACTGACCACACACTTGATGGATATCTGAGGCTACACTGGGCTACACCATGAGGCCCTATCTCATGTTAAGTCAGAGATCAGTGAATACAGGGTTTTGTTTCCTGCTGGCTCATCACATTTATCTTGTCCATGACTCCCTCACTACCCTTCTCAGCTACAATGCACAGCTTAGGATAGCCAGCAACCAACCTCAGTCGGGTTCTGTGCAGTACCCCCATCTTCCTACCCTCTCAGTCTGGACAATGAAAGACATGTTCTGAGACACTCACAGGTAAAATGTTGTTCCAATTCTCCTGCAGCACATGGCTGAATTTTCTGAGGGAACATACTGTGAAGTTTCTTCTGGTCAGTTTGACATCTAATCAGCTATTCTAACTTGTGGGTTTCCATTTTTGTCTGTTCATTCGTTTAGTTTTCTCTCTCTTCTTTGATCCTACTAGTTTATTGCATATGTTGGCTCAAATATTCCTTGAATCTATTTAGTCTGCAAACAATATGTTTTATTGGAATGTTCTATCTAGCTATCTAGTTATATCACCAACAAGTACCTTATTCACTAAACAAGTGTCTCAAGTAAGGGCATACCATCAACAAATTTTAAGTCACTGAGAAAGAGGATATCTGTAGAAGTTTTGTTTGGTTCTTCCTCCCAGCCCCATGCTCTCAGAAATAAGACTCAGACTCAAAATATATTTACAAATACCTTGGCCATATAGCTATGTTCTTCTCTGACTAGATCATAACTTAAATTAACCCATTTATCTAATCTACATTCTGACACATGGGTGATACCATCATCTTACCACATCTTCCAAGGTGAATCCCACCCTCCACCCCCACCCCAGTGCCTGGCTCATCCCAGAATCCTTTCTGCCTCCTGGATGTCCCACCTTCTAATTCCTGCCTAAGGCATAGGCCATCAACTTTATTATTGACAGGTGCCACATCCATACAGAAATAAAATATTTTCTCTATGAATATGCAAGTGATTTCTAAAGAAAGAAAACTTTTAATCTGTAAACTAAGGATTATATTTCTAAAGTTATAAATTCTTTTAAAAAAATTGTATTTGGGGTCTGGAGAGATGGTTCCATGGTTAGCAGTGTGTCCTGCTCTTCCACAAGAAACTGGTTCAGCTCCCAGTGCCCATGTCAGGTGGCTTACAACTCCTTGAAACTCCAGTGCCAGGGAACTCTGCCTCTTTTGGAGCCTGTAGCCAGTTGCACACATCACACACACACACACACACACACACACACACACACACACACACACTACTCTTCCCAAGAGCCATAGACTATCTAGTAATAACCCAGTTCTAGGCATGGGGAATTGCTCTTGGAGTTGTTGGTCAGGGGAATCCAAAGGACTCCAAAACCAACATAGGTTATTGCTGTTCTCCTTGGTGGCTTACTACAGAGACTGCCCACTTTGGACACAGGACTTGACGGTATGGAGCTGAAGCTGACCTGAAACCTCCTCTCCTAGAATTAACTCTTAGAGTATATGAAGGCACCATTAATCTGCTAATGGAGAAACACAGTGGCCCCACCCCGCTGTGAGGCCTGCAGACCACAACAATGACCAGCAGAGAGATATTTCAGATGGTACAATAATAACACTTGTATCTCAGGGTAACCCAGTGTTGTCTAATTAGACTTAATGCCCTACCAATAGGAGGAAATTCATGTCTCATGATTCAAGCCAACTACTTTGACTGGTGAGGTCATGGACCCTGGAAGAAAACCTATTGTTGACACTTGCCTAATCAAGTATCATGTCTTTCTTCATGCTAAATATTTACCCTATATTCATTGATAATAATAGCTCTCATTCCTCATCAAAGACATTTACCTTTGTAGCAAAGACAGATGATCACAGAAAGCTGGTCAGAATTCAAAGAACCCAACATGGGGTGCTCAACCCCAGTGCTTATTTTGAAAGCAATGCCTTCACCTCAGGCACCATCACAGAAGAGGATGTGGGAAGAGTGAGATAGAGATGACTGTGATTTAAGCTGTAAGATACTGTCTTCCATATATGACAGGGAAGCTATACTCATGAAATCTAAACAATATGGTGGCCTAAGCAAGGCCTAAAATGTGACAACACTAGACGACATGCCAAGATACATGGGGGTAAATACACAAGGACTTACCCCTAATGGGATTGACTGGAGATCAATCAATGGCTATTGAGAGAGAGAGAGAGAGAGAGAGAGAGAGAGAGAGAGAGAGAGAGAAAGAGAGAGAGACCCAGTGTTATCCAGGGACAACCCCACTGATAGGTCTAATGCCATGAAGTCAGCCCTACACATACACACAAATGAGCTGATGAGTGTCATGGATTTGAGAGGAAGCTGGAGGAGACACAGATGAAGTTAGGGGGCCACAGTGGGAGGCCTGTGGGTGATGTCAATATTCTTGTGTATGAAATTCTCAAAAAAAGTTCAAAAGGAAGAAATAGTATGAATCCCAAATTTTAAAAAATCTATATAAATCTATAAAATGTTCCAGAAGAAAATACTAGACAAAGTTTTGAGTACTTTATTTTGGGGGTAAGACTTCTTGGTTTCTTAGTCAGGCACAGAAGGACTTCTCCAAAATTAAATACTTCTTTAGTGTCAGACATTGTAAAGTCAGTGAAAACCCAAAGGAACAAGCTTGGAGACAAAAAAAAAATTGTACAATTAACAGCTGATAAAGGTGTTGTCTCTAGTATGCATGAAGAGCATTCAAACCCCACAATAACAAAGATAATACCCAATTATAAAGAGGTTGTAATATATGAACAGACATTTTGCTAAAGATACACAGATGGTAAATTAGCCCACAAATAAAAATGCTAGATCATTAGTCATCAGAGAAATGAGGATTAAAACCAGAATGTGATGCCAAGAGAATATTTAAGATTTAAAACAATGAAAATATGAACGCTGAGGAGGAAACGGAGGAACTGGAAATATTACTCACAGCTGGCAAAGCATGTTGGTCTTTGTGAAGAATGTAGCTTTTTTTTTTTTTATTTCTTCTCAAAAATGTTTTTTATCAGAACAAACTCTTGGTGTATTAATCTGATAAAATGAAAACCTATGTTCACCTAACATATTTGTGAATGTTTATCATCACTATATTCCAACTTGTCCAAGACTTTAAAACTACTCAGTCTCTAGTCCGGGGAAAGAATAACCAATTGGTGGTACACGTATTCGTGGAATGTTACTGATATTGAAATGATGTCAATGGCATGCACAGAACAGGCAAACCCTAAACGTCTTCCACCGACTGAACGGGATAATTTTAAAGCCCCCCTCAGCTTTTTAATTTCTATGATAAAACTGCAAGTCCCACATTTGTACAACTTCAGCACTTAGAAGGCTGAAGCTAGAGAATTATGAGTTTGGGGGCCAGCCTGGGCTATGAGAAAATTTGAATTTAGTCTGAGCTTCAAGTGACACCTGTCTCAAAAACAAAACTAACAGACAGAATCAAAACAAGCAGGCACGGAAATAAGCAAAAAGGCACCTCAGTATGGCAGCACGAGTAAATACTTGCTGCTTACACTTTCACCTTTCATCACGTGCACTTTAATATTTTTCACTAAATGTTTTACACTGTGAGAGTGTCATGCGTGCACACAAATGTACTGGGATGCTACCATCCTATGCCTTCCCTTCTCCATTTTCCTCCATCCCCCTCCTTCTGTGAAGGCATTTACAGATTCTGTACTTCAGTGTTTATGATGACATATGCAGAAAATAGTTCCCCATTAAGCTCCCCTCATCCTTAGAGAACCCAAATCCTTCCAACTCCTCTTATCTAATGCCCCTGGACCTCCAAATGGTTGGCATTGATCCCATTTAGGATTGGACACTCAGCATCCACCATTTCTCCCCTCTTTGGCTGGTTGTAAGTCTCCATTTTGGCTGTTAGAATCATGTTAATTTGTACAGTTTTATGCCAAGAGTGATGATTACTGTCATATGTTAACCACTGAGGAAGACAACTGGAAAAATCAATGGTGACATACAATGGGTTCTCCCACTTCCTACAATTCGTAACTGGATTGAATAAAGCCAAGTGAATTAATTCTGTAATTTGCAGTGACCAAGGAGATATCATTAGAGGACCAAATAACCACCCATGAAACTCCTAGCATGTTCGGGCAATGAGCTATAACAAGATGATTTGATGAGGTATATAGGCAAGAATGCCAATGTTTGTGTTTAAGCCTGTGAGCAAAATTCAAGCTCCATGTAAGCCAAAAGTGGGCCTGCCTATATAAAAAAGTAAAGCAAAAGGTATGGAATTCTGATTTGTGGAACTAAGACATCAAATATCGGTAGCTTTTGCTATCCATGGCTGAAAATCACTCTGCTGGTTGTATTCCAGAGAACTGGTAAGAAATATGGATATGTCTGGATAGCATAATTAATGGTGCAGGAAGTGGAATTCACATCCTATAAGAAACAGTTCAGTCACTTGGAAACATCAGACATTGTGCCTCCAGCGTGACCCGACAGGTGCTTAAGCCAGTTGTCCCTTGATCCACATGGTGTTACTCAAATTAACTTGTCAGAAGGGATTTTTACCTAAAATAAAGGCATTTTCTTTGAGCTTGAATTTCCATTGTCTTGTCCTGTATCTAGATAGCTAACATGCAATGAGGACAGTCTTTCAAGTGATATCTTGATGACATCATCATGATCATTTTATTAGGTAAAAGCCTGGGCTCAACAACAGTGTGCTTTTCCAGGGCCAGAAGATGTAGAACAAAGAGGTGGCATAGATGTCACCTGATGGTAGGATCATATTTTACATTTATTTTGAGAAGGGATGAGTGATTGGTATTTTAATTGAGTATAGGTGTTTATTACAATACCTAGGTGCAAGGACATAGCTGTAAGGTTCTGGATTCTGTGACAAGGTTACTGTTTTTGTTGCTATATGACAGGTGCAAGACAGACATCTGTTCAGCAGAGGAAAATGGATCCCTGTAGACTATGTTCTATCTCCATGGCTGTTGGACATCCAGAAGCCAAAACCAGGGAGCATCTGGATACCCGGGCTGACATCTCCCTATGCTACCTTGAGTATAATAGGCTCTGCTCCTAGAACTGTCAGATGCTAAATCCATAAAGTCTTAGCAACATGACTGCCTAAACATGAACAAGGATAGCACTATACATGCTATGAGAGGTGGTCAGAAGCCCAGGATGCATCAGCCATACACAAGACAACCAAGGAGTGCTGAGATCGGGAGAAATAGTTTTCCCCAGGGTTCAGTGGGCCAACTGGTTATCCAACACTAAACGGTCAGCCCTGAAAACTCACATGCAAGTAACATTATACAGGCTGAGAAGGTTATATTTAGGAAAACATGCACATATCCAGGGATATATATGTACACAGTGACCACTGATTAAAAACAAGGCAGTGCATTTTCAAGACAACAAAGAGAAATAGATAGGAGGGCTTGGAGCAAGGAGAGGAAAGGGGAAACCATATAATTATATTACAGTCTCAACATGAAAAATAAAAGAAAGAAACAGAGAAATTCTAACATCACTGTGAGTAGTCCCTTGAAAGATGTTGGATAAATGTCTTTATTATTTGTTAGGTCTTTACGTGGTCTCTGTTAGTCTATCCCTTTCAAATTCTTTGATTTGTTCTGAGAATTTGAGGCTAGTTTAGTCTTTACATGTAATCAGCCCACAGTATGCATGCAAACAGACACATCAGAGAAACAAAGAAGCCATTTTTTTTTAAATCAAGCTTTCTTCCATATTCTATGTCCTGCCACTGATAGTAAAAAACACAAGATAATAGAGTTACACCTGGCATATGATTGGTACTCATTTGACATGATTTCAGAGTTTTATCACTCAAAATGATATTTGCTTAAAATTAACATTTCAAGAGCACATATGCAGAGGACCCACAGTAGAACAAGTATTACATTTTGATTACTCAACATAAAACTAAGGAGAAGTTAATGGAGTGATTGTGAGCTGTCTCTCCTTCCTCAGAAGAGCTTTCCTTGTTATGAACAGAAGTGTTACAGGCTCGGTAATAACATTTGTTGCCACTAGGTATTCTGTATATTTATTTCACAAATCACCATTTTCCCCAAATCATAAGTTCCTTAATTTGAATACAGTATTTTCTAAGCTCTAGCAACTCCTGAGGCACACAGTGTCCACTTGGGAGAATTCATCTAAATTTATTTGTGAATAGTCAAATCATTGGAATGAACACACAGAATTGGTGGTGCTATTCACGTAAAATCTGTTTTCCATGTCTTACGTATGACATATTTTGCATCTAAATGATTTTAGTTGTTTTGTATTTCGTAAAGGTGTCTTTGTTAATTTAATGCAATACGCAGCTGTAATTTGTACACCTTTTATCTATAAGCAGTTTAACATTCTCCAACAGAGCAAGTCACTTGAAACAAATGAGAAATAAGAAGGACAAATCAGATCTTCTACTCCACACAGTTTGCCTTTTTTCCTCTTAATTTGCGTGTGGCTTTGCTTAGATTCTCTCTCAGACATGATTAGCCTCAGGTCCTTCTGACTGAGCTTGACCCTCCTCTACCAGCCTGACTTTGACAGTATTAATTGATTCTGAGCATTTAACTCAGTGCTCTTTTGGCTGCCTCGGGAAGATGACCTTCACATTTTCTTAGTCTGGATTATTACCTGGACTGTTGCAAAGACACGCTTGCTCAGACTTCCTTCTTGCCTCTATCCTGGGATGTCTCCTCTTTCACACAGGAAGATTCTGTGTCTTCTCCATGCTTCCCACTACTTCAGACTTCTTTGTGTTTCAGGATCTCACTTTGTGTCCGCACTTGGCCATAGATATACCATTCTGTTGAAAGACTAAATAGCACTTTTTTTTTCTTTTGAGACACAGTAGCTGAGAATATAAAACACAGTGGGACCTCTTTATTATTAAATTGATATAACAGAAAATATCACCACTAACACCAAGCTGCTATTTGATAAATTCATCCTGCCCTAGTTATGTTTTATTGCTGTGAAGAGACACAATGACCAAGGCAACTTCGAATACAATTAACTGGGGGCTTGCTTACAGTTTCAGAGAGTCAGTCCATAAACATCACAGCAGGAAGCATGGGTGTAGGCAGGCAGGCATGGCACTGGAACAGTAGTTGAGACTTCACTTCTTATTTTCAAGATGGAGACAGAGAAAGTCGGGGGGAGGACTAACTGGGAATGGCATGTGCATTTGAAAACTCAAATCCCACTCAGAATGAGCCATATCCTCTGACAAAGGCATGCCGCTAATCATCCCCCCAATTTCATAAAGTGGAACCAAGCATTCAAATACATGGGGCTGTGAGGCCCATTCTCCTTCAAAGGACCACACATCTGATGATGAGCTACATTATTTGATATCAAATCAATATCACAATAAAGTGAGTCACACACCCTTTCTAGATCCAAGGTTTACATGTAAAGGGTACACTTATTTATAGAGTGTACTAGCCAGGCTTTCTGTCAAGTTGACATTAAGTAGAGTCTTCTGAGAAAAGGGGACATCAATTGAGGTAATGTGTCACATAAAACCAGACTATAGGCATGTCTGTGGGCATTTTCTTGATTGAGGTGGAAAGGAGCATCCCATTGTAGGTTGTGCCACACCTGTGCAGGTGGCCTTGGGGTCTATAAGAAAGCAAACTGTGTAAACCATAGACACTAAGTTGATAAGAGGCAGGGAAGCAGCATTTCACCATGCCCTATCCTTCAGTTTCTACCGCCACGTTCCTGTCTTGACTTTTCTTCTTGATAGACTACAGCTGTAAGCTAAAATAAGTAGTTTTCTCCTCAAGTTGATTTTGACCACAGTGTTTTATCACAGCAATAGAAACCCTAAGACAAAACCCATTACCAGATTGTGGGATATTGCTGTAACAGACCTGACCATATGTTTTCAGGGAGGATTGTGAAAAGACTTTAGGAATTTGGGCAAGAAAAGCCATTGAGTGTTCAGAGCTTCAGGTGGTATCTCTCGGAGATTTTAAAGATAATGCCGAGAACAGGGCAGATACAGTGAGGCCTGCTTGTCAAATGTCAGAGGAAAACAGAGATTCTTTCAAGGTCAGTTATATGATATTTTTAATGAAAAACCAGAGTGAAACCATTGTTTTGCTATGGCAATCAATGGTACTTAGCTGGAGCTGAGAAATTAGTTGTAAGAAGATGCCAGCATCAGTAAAGTGTGCTCTTCTGTATTTCCTTGGGGTCGATATCCAGAAGCTGTGGCTCAGAGGGGGTCAAAGCTACATCTCATGCTGGCAGCAGAACTTGGTTAAGTGTCTTCCAGAAGTGACTTGCTTTGAAGGCATGGAGAGGTCATGAAGGGGTCAGTTGAGGCTTGGCATCCCTAGGGCTGGAGTCCCTGAAGAGAAGAGCAGGTTGCAGCTGCTGCAGGAGAAGACCCAGGGTTGACGGCGTTGTGGAAAGAAGTGGTACCATGTAGCAGAGTCAGAGTCCCTGAAGAGAGCCCAGAAGACACAATTAGTGAAGCTGGAGCTACGTTGATCTCCCTGTATAAATGAGAGATGTTCTCAAGGGCACCTAGGGTGGCTAAATTCTTTCTAAAACGTTCTTGCTTTACTTTTTCCCCTGTCCATCAGAGTAACCACGATAGCAGTACTTCTTCAATAATGAGACTTGACAATTGAAGTCACTCCTATATCCACGGGCCGCAGAATGACTGTGGTGTGAACAGTACTGTTAACAACATTCATCTTGTTGTACAGCTCTCCACCAGAGCTCCTGGGTAACCAGGTGTATTGTCAATGACAGTAATATTTTGAAGAGAAGGTTGTTTTTTTTTTTTTTTTTTTTAGTGCTATGTCTCAACAGGGGGGTTAAAATTTTCAGCAAACCGTGTTGTAGACGGATGCGCTGTTGCAGGGCTTTGTTGCCCCATTTATAGAGCACCAGCAGAAGAGATGAGGCTAATTCTTAGGGGCCCTGGATTTTGGAAAAGGAAATGAGCATAGGCTTCAATTTAAAGTCAACAGGTTCATTAGCCTTGAACAAGTCAGCCAGTGTGCTGGAGCCTTGAAGCCAAGCATAGATTCTCCCTAAGTTATGAATATTCGATACTGAATCATCTGAGGATGCTGGTAAGTCTTTTGTTCCTACAAAGCAGTCTTTTTTCTTTTTTTGGTATTTTATTATTTTTTTAAAATACATTTCAGATTTTATCCCCTCACCCCATTCCCCCCACCACCCAGGAACCCCCTATCCCATCCCCCCTCCTGCCTCCACAAGGGTGTGCCCCAACTACCCCCTCCCACTCCCCTCTCCCCACCCTCAAATTCCTCCTCCTCGATCAGTGTTCAGCTTTCATGGGACCAAGGATCTCCTCTCCCACCCATGCCTGACAAGGCCATCCTCCCCTAAGTATACAGCTAAAGTAACGGGTGCCTCTCTTTGTGCTCCCAGGCTGGTGGTTTAGACCCTGGGGAGCTCTGGTTGGCTGGCACTGTTGCTCTCTTCTTGGGGCCACCAACCCTTTCAGCTCCTTCAGTCTTCTAACTTCTCCATTGGGAACCCTTGATCAGATCAATGGGTAGTTGCGAGCATCTGCTTCTGGATAGGTCAGGCTCTGGCAGACCCCAGAGGAGACAGCTACATCAGGCTCCTGTCAGCATGCACTTCCTGACATCCATATCAGTGTCTATCTTTGGCGACTGCACATGGGATGGATATCAAGGTAGAATGGTCTCTAGACGGCCCCTCCTTGAGTTTCTGTCCCACACTTCCTACAAAGTAGTCTTTGTTGCTTCTTTCCATCAAATTGTGGTCTATTGCTATGTATTGCAATGCTAAATACTGGCCCTTAAGATGCTCAGGGATGAGGAAATCCTTAAGTACACCTTGCTCCTTAGTTTAAAACGACTGGTTAAATAAAGATGTGAACAGCCTGTAGCTGGATAGAAGGGAGGTGGGAGGGGTTTCGGTTGCCAGGCTTGGCATCTGAGACAGACCATAAGGAAGTGAGAGAGAGAGAGAGGAGAGAAGACACCATGAGGTAGGTAGACTGTGAAAACATAGCCATGAGGGTCAGCCTGTTGATGTAGGAATGGCCCATGGCAAGTTATATCTCAGGGTGATTGACAGGGAAGTAGACAGAATAGCGTAGAGGGTTGATATCTGCCTGTTGTGCTCTGGCGCTTCTAAGACCTATTATAAGTATAAAGCTTTGTGTCTTTTATTTGGTTACTAAATGATATAAGGTGGGGTAGATACCCCCAATTAATTTTAATCACCCTGCTGGTACTGGTGGAAGTTAGGAAGCTATACCTTTAATCCAGATCTTTCGAGCTGGAAAAAGACTCCCCTTTAACCTGGATTTCTTGAGGTGGGAAAACACAACCTTAGTCTGGGCCACACCATAAGCTGAGCGCCTATATGAGAACACGATAGAAGTAAGCGTCTGTTCTGCCTGCTTCTCTTACCTTGTTGGCATTTTCATTCCTCCACTGGCATTTGAGCCTATTTCTATGTGATTCCAGCCTACACTAAAGACCAGCTGAGATATCCAGCCTCATGGACCAATTCTTGGACTTTGCATTCACTGTTGAATTAGCCAGACTGAAGCCTATGAGTCATTCTAATACGCTGAGTCAGCTGAATGGCTGGCTCTCTCGGTTACACAACAACAGGTACACATTACTTTTATAGTATCCTGAAGTTGGAATATCCAACATCTATTCATCTGTGTAGGTAGAGCTTTGGCAAGAACTTCCTAGGCACATCTTGGAACTGGGAAGGTTTGGCTTTGTTCTCTATTCATGTGGTCTCAGAATTCTCTTCCCTTCTTGATCTGTATCCTTTCTATAATATTGTCTCTGGCAAGGTAGAGATAGTTCCCAACTGATTGTTTAGAGCTAAGGTCAAAGGGTTAGACGGGATAAAGCTTCTTAAGACCTAAACCTAGGAACTTCTGCTGCGTAACATGAGTTAAAGGAAATTACAGGAATGGTTCCATTCAAAAGGGCAACAGAGTAACAATGGACTGAACAAAGTTTACCGGATGCAGTATTTGAACACTGGATATCACACAGGTCATTTTAAAGATGGTGTTTACTGGACAATGCTTTTCTTCATTAACCAAATTTATTTTGCTCCATCAGGGGTGTGTGTTGCATTATTCAGGCAACATTATCTTTGCTGTGATAATTTTGTGTCACGAACTTATCTAAAATTACCAAAGCTGTGATAAACAGGGCAGCTTCAATTATTTAATTAAGCACATAATTCTTAAGCTACTGTTTTAGAGATTTTTCATGTGTTAAAGAATTGTTTTTCTTGTTCTTGATTAAAATCCCATCAACACTTCATATGGTAGTCAAACTAATGTCGTTTCCAAGAAGCAATGTAGTAAAATAAATCAGTTCAGATAGTCATCAGAGCATTTATCAGGAAAGGTTGGAGGCATTTTACAGTCTGAAGTTATAAGGAAGAGATATCTATTGGATAAGAATAAAGTAGAAAGTACTTAGAAACTATAATTTGTCAATTTGCAACAAATCAATACCTGTTTTTACAAAGCTATGGGGTAGGCAGAAAAATGCCTGAGAAATACTTATTCTGCCACATGAAATAAATTACCATTTTAAAATATGCTTCATAGAGTCAGGAGGTATACTAGGTGATATAGAGTCAAAATTTTAACATGGCCTGAACATGTATAATTAAGTTTCACTGAAAATGACTTTTTGTAAATAAAGTTGTCAGGTAATCTGTTACTTTTACAAAATATTTCTTTTCTGTTGATCTTGTATTGACAATATTGGGTAAAACATTTCAAGCTGCTTGATACTTACAAATATCTATTATACAAGATGTTCTTTTAAAGAGTCAAGCTATTTACAACAGGATGCCAAATGGGTACTTTAAATTCTGTATAATTGTATATTTAAATATTTTATATAATTTTATTCTTTTCAATGGAAATTGTCTTGTGCTAAGATAGACTCAGTTTCTTTCTTTCTTTCTTTCTTTCTTTCTTTTTTTTTTTTTTTTTTTTTTTGTTTTTTTTTGTTTGTTTGTTTTTTTTGAGACAGAGTTTCTCTGTGTAGTCCTGGCTGTCCTGGAACTCATTCTGTAGACCAGGCTGGCCTCAAACTCGGAAATCTGCCTGCCTCTGCCTCCCAAGTGCTGGGATTAAAGACATGTGCCACAACTATCTGGCATAGACTCGGTTTCTAATACTGATACCTGAATCTTCATATGGATCAGTGTTGGAAACATCTTCATTTCAAAGCAATGAGATTGCCTTCCACTATGTTCAACTGTTAGGTAGGTAATGTTAGTAATATATATCAAAATGTAGTGAAAAAATAACAAGAAAAGTGAAGAAGGTGTGCTCTTGTTTCTTCTACCTCCCTATAATAAAATTAGAAAACAGGAAATTAAGGAAAGAATTAATAAGTGAAAAAGAAACAAAACCCCAATGATTTGAAAACCCTGCCTGTTTAGCTAGATTTCTCTGGTAACATGGTCAAAGAATACCTGAGGAATGTTTTAAGGTCAGCCGTGTGATGTATGGGTCAATCATTAAAAGCCATTTCATTAAAAGCACTGCCATGCAGCATATAGACAGAACAGTCATTTCATTAGAAGCACTGCTGGCACGGATCAGAGAAGTGACAGAGAATACACTAACTGATTATAGCAACTCTACTTATCCAGTCAAAAACTTGGTGGCACCAAGAATTGGAGATTACCACAGAGAGAGAGTTTGGGATTCCCAGTACCTCATCAGAAACACCATGGACTAGCGCTAAAAGAAGATACATTTCAGAGAGCAGATGACCATGTGAAGAGTCCAAGAGAAGACATCTGTATAATAGCAGAGTCGAGTTATTGCTGTGAAATTCCTAAGAAACAAATGTGAAAAGTTGTCTTAGATAGGGTTTTACTGCTGTGAACAGACACCATGACCAAGGCAAGTCTTATAAAGGACAACATTTAATTGTGGCTGGCTTACAGGTTCAGAAGTTCAGCCCATTATCAAGGTGGGAGTATGACAGCATCCAGGCATGCATGGTACAAGAGAAGCTGGGAGTTCTACATCTTCATCTGAAGGCTGCTAGCAGAATACTGGCTTCCAGGCAGCTAGGATGAGGGTCTTAAAGCCCACCCTTACAGTGACACACCTACTCCAACAAGGCCACACCTCCAAATAGTGCCACTCCCTGGGCCAATCATATACATCACAGAAGTCTATTGAATGTGAAGCTTGCTAACTTTGTTGGAGAGATAGATGTTTATCTGTGAGCTGCCACACTACTTTCTCATATGACATTAGAGACCAGAATCTAAAGATCATTTGAAATAATTTTATTACAATTGTGTGTGATGAGGACAGTTGTGAGAAAAATACCTTAGATTTTATTATTGTCAAAATAACTCTGATCCCTTATGCTGTGTCTCTTCTACTTTATTCTATTCTGTCGTAATAAAGCTGACCACAAATATCCAAGTCAATCGTAAGACTCAACCACAGAAATTGTTGTGTATTGAAAGCGTGGCTTTATAACACTTTGTCTCATAGCAGTACTAGAATCCAAGGTAGCATTTTACCAATTTAAGCTCATTTCATGCACTTACTTTCATATTTTAGGCTTTCTTTGAAAAATTAAGACTATTGATCAAAATAGCACAAGATGCATAATGCTTTTTGTGAATATGACATATGTCAATGTATTTTCTTGTTGTGTAAAGAGAACATAAGATTTGTTCATCTGTCTAATTATTTGTGGATAAATATTTACCATTTTCATTATGATAAGATAGATAAAATGGCAGATAGCCAGCCAACCATATTGGTGTACATCGGTGGAGAAGATTCAGGTCTTGCTCATCAGAGCAGGGGGATGATCCACTGAAGTCTGGAAGGACTTGCCGTGGCTTCTAGATGGCAGTGATTGGTGGTGGCAGGACACCAGTAGTGATCTACTCATTAAGAATGGATGTTACCATGGACACAAGTGCAGTACAGCAAATCATAATTAGGAAAAAAGAAAATGATGAAAACCAAGAATAGTTTCTCTGCAGAAAGGATGCGTTTCAGAACTTTACCCTCTTGTAATTGTCTTACTGTTTTTTTCCTTGCACTTTAGACAAAGGAACCCAGTTGGGCTGAAATGAAGCTCAAAGGTCATCATAGTAGAAGCAGAAGGGGAAGATGCTGATTTGAATTTCACTAATAGATAGTTCTGCTCATTTGCTTTGATTACTGCTTTTGATCACTTTGTGAACCCATTCAGTACTATCAAGGACAGTAAAAAGATACATGGCTGTCCCCCTGATTAAGCAATGTTACAGCCTTTTGAGACTCTAGGTAACATATGTTATGGTGGACATACAAAAGCCATAACCCTGACATTAAATAAATTGTTTCAAATGATTATGTGCATCTACTTTTATATTTTCCATCCATTCAGGCATCGGTATGATTACTTATCTCAAAGATCAATTATGATTTGTAGTCATAAGGAGATTAGCATAGAAATGCAAATGTTTGTATGGTACAATTATTATATATTTTCTGTCATATTTGGAGACACCTATAGGGAAACGTTCACATAATTATTTTCACCAATTATGTATGCATTATGAGAGAAGTTGTTCATCATGCCCTGTAAAAAGGAGTTACAACACCAGTAAACAGACTGTTATCACACAAAGTTGTATCAGAAAAGAGTTAAGTATTAAGGTAGGTGTGGGGTGTGTGTGTGTGTGTGTGTGTGTGTGTGTTCAGTGTGTGTTCATGTTATACACATACTGGCTTAGCTGACTGGAGAGGTGATGAAGTCATTCCTACAATACTTTTACTGTCTCATTTATCACAAGATCTTGAAATGCATAGGACAGGAAGGTAGAAAAGAAGCCAACTATAAAATGGATCAGATAAAAGACCTCATAGACTGTATTAGCATAAGCCAGAAACTCACCAGGATAGAATGGAAGAAAAAGAAAATTCCCCCATGAGTCTGTGCCCTCCTAATTTGGGCCTTGATCATGAATGTATCCTGTTGAAGCCACTGTCCTGGTGGGGCAGCTAAACCTGTGTTGAAGTCACTGTCCTGGTGGGGCAGCTAAGCCTGTGCCTACAGAACTGAGGAGTAAGAAGAGCCAGAGAGAGGTCCAAGAGCAGCTAGAGAAACTTGGGAGCTAGCTGCTGCTTCATACCTGGAACGTGCATTATCAGACAAACAAGCTTAAAGCACACACATTGGTGCTTATGGGGTTTTGTTGTTGTTTTTGTTGTTTTGTTTTTCTACCATGAGAAGATTCATTTAATAACAACAAATCTCTGAAAGATAAATACAAGCAGTTTTCCATTCTGGTTTGCGGTTGGAGGATGACTATGCACCTTGCTAGAACTTCTGAACAACACAATCTGCCCAAACCACCCACACAACACAGCTGATGAGTGCCTTCTCCTTGGGAGCGGAGCATATGACAGGAAAGGCATGTGACAGCATTAAATCCTATCCAGCTCTGATCTAAAACTACAGATCATACAAGCACCCCCCATATAAACACCCTTGTGCCTCAGCTGCCTTTTCTAAACATATTTAAATTGGCTTTGTCATGGCGTCTGGCAATCTCAGCACTCTCAAGGATCATGAGTTTGGGTAGTCTTGGTTTAAATAGTGCAGTCTTAGCTTTAAAGATCTTCTTGTTTGTATTCTTTGCAGCAGACTTGGCTGTGGTCCCATCTCACCCTCATAAACTTCCCATGAGGCAGTCTGTTAATAACCTAAGTTTACAGAAGAGAAAATTGCCTTTAGAAAGATTAATAAATACATTTTTAAGGGCTGGTGACATGGCTCAAGGGTTAGGGACACTGGCTACTCTTCAGAGCTCCTGAGTTCAATTCTCAGTAACCTCACAGTAGCTCACAACTATCTATAATGAGATCTGATGCCTGCTTCTGGCACATAGGTGTACAGGTGGCATTCATATACATAAAATAAGTAACTAATTAAAAAAATTTAAATTAGTTAAATTATTAATGATAAAATGATTGTAATTTATTAATAAATAATAAACTGTGATCTATAGTATATAAGTATAAAATATAATACATAAATTATATGATGCTATAATGCTAAATTACAGGTCAAACAGAAGTGTCTAGCTAGCTGTCATTGTGCTTATGTTCTAAATCTCTAAATCATATAGATTTTTAAGATCCATAGATTAAAAAATTTATGTCTCATATAAACACTCATCACATCTTTTTTTTTATGTTCTGGGAAGTTTATATATGTTTACAATGTATTGTAACCATACCCCCATTGTTTATATATGCATACAATGTATCTTAACAATATCCCCCATTTCCTCACTCCCATCTCCCTTTCAATTTGATGTGCTTTTAAAATAACCCAGTGAGATCAGTTAGTGCCACCCACAAGTGCAAGGCTATGAAAACATCACTAAGGCACGCTCAGTTTTGCAGTAGCTACAATCCAAACAAAAGTGATTCTCCCAGAGAAGGCCCAGTTGCTAATCACTGTAGTAAAAAATGAGGCCTTGGGAAGCCCTCCATGCTCCATGAGGTAGTTTCCAACATATTTGACTTTGTGGAGGTCACCATGGCTGTTGAGAGTTCATGAGTACTTGCCAGAGGACAGTGTTCCACAGCTCTCCTTTCCAGGAGTGTCTTTACAAGCATGTGCCTCCATGCCCCCCCCCTCTCTCTCTCTCTCTCTCTCTCTCTCTCTCTCTCTCTCTCTCTCTCTGTGTGTGTGTGTGTGTGTGTGTGTGTGTGTGTGTGTGTGTGTGTGTGTGTTTGTGGTGTGGTATGTGGAGGTGCTATATGTTGTGTGTGTAATGGTTTGGTATGGTGTATGTATGTGTGTGATATGTGTGGTGTGTTTATGTGTGTGGTGTGTGTGTGTGGTTTGGTGTGGTGTGTGTATGTGTGTGGTGTATGCAGTGTATATGTGTGTGCAGTGTATATGTGTATATGTTTGCTATGTGTGTGTAGTGTATATGTATGTATGTGTGGTTTGGTGTGGTGTGTATGTGGTGTGGTATGGTGTGTGTGTGGTATGTATGTGTGTGTGATATGTGTGCACAGTGTGATATGGTGTGTGTGTGTGTGTGTGTGTGTGTGTGTATGTTAGGGTTAAACTTAGGTCCTCATGTTTGTGTGACAAACACTTTATCCCCCCCCCAGCCACCTAAAAGTATTTTAGTTGTGATGTTATCAAAAATCTATTTTTCTACCTGCTATAAATTGTGTAGCTGACTCTTACTTGTTTTTGTAGCTAATCCCGTTTTTTGTGCCAAATCCTTTGTTTCATTTTTGCTGTTATTTGTAGATCCTTGTTGGTATTTTTGAAGATTATCATAGAAGTTAAGGACATTTCATCTCAGTCTGCTATGGGAACTCTATACACAGGCAATGTGTTCATTAAAGTTGGAGACACAATACCCTATCAAGCCCACTTATAAAGCAAAATCATAAGTTTGCTGTATTCAGTATTGAACCCTTTTAAGATTATTAGCTTTATGTTGTCACAGTAGTAGACAGGTGTAAAGCAGGTCACCACACATACTCTTTCCACACATTGCCAGTGCCCTGTTTGCTTCTTTTCCATGACTGAGTAGTGTCTCATGAACCCTGTACCACCAACCAAGAATATGCAGACACTATGCTCTCAGACTCCAAAAGAGTGACTTCTAGAGGTCTTTTTTTCTTTATAAATTATCTAACCTCCGATACTTCATTATAAGAATAGAAAATGACTATGATTTGGTCCCCTGTACGAATTCAAAACAGAGATGTCAAGGTGGAAATGAGCTATTTCAAATATTGAGCCTAGGAGGAAAGCTAAAGCATTTTAAAATGTGAATCCAAATAAATGCATGCCATTGTTCATGGAGAATGAGATGACAGTGCCGTGGCCTCATACATATTACAGGAAGGAGCACTTGCAGAGAAAGAAAAAGCAATCATAAAAAGGAGATTAGAGAATACAGATCAGTTCCCCGTGTTCCTAAGAAGTCAACCAAATGGGATTCCTTTTAAAGGCAGCGATCATATGTCAAATGCTGCATTAAAATCAAGTGGAATAATGATCCCATGGTGTCCCTAGGAAAAAAAAACAATATAAAGATTGTTTCTAATGTTGAAGTGTGCCATAAGATCCCAGGAGATAGGAATAGGCTTAGATTGCTTTTCTTTACTGACAGAATGGAAATGAAAAAGTGAAGTTAGCAACTGTTCAAGAAGCTTGATAGTAAACAGGGAGCAAAGGGCGCTGAGGGGTTTGTCCAGAAAGGTTGTTTGTTACCATTAGCGGCACTGGGATGTTTAGAAGCTGTTACAGAGAAGCCACAGCCTGGGATTCTTACAGCCATACTCCGAAGGTTAGGCTTTGACTCCTGACATTTGCTATGTCACAGTAACACAGTGATGGTTTCTGCTCCTTTACCAAACCAAGTCATCTGGGAGCTGCGATACACACTGACAACTGACATTTTGAGAGAACAGAATTATTTTGCATCTCATTTTCTCCTGGGTAGTATTATTGTCCAAATTAGAAGACCTGGCTATGATCTATGCTCAGCACAGAGACTACAGATGAGTCTCCCTGTTGGTTTGTGCTCATTGGCTATGAGGCTTTTCCGTGAATATAAAACATATGTTGGTTATGGGTAGCCATCACCGTTAGTACAAGAAAATGAAAAGAATGGGCAGGACTCCTGAGTGTGGGCTGGGCTTGTTGCTATTATTCCTTCCTCTGGTGGTATCTATGTGCTATTCATAAAATCATGAAGTGAGATGCACAGTGGTATTCATCCCAGCTCATCTCTAAAGTGGTTATCTCAGGGCAGCAAAGCATGACACTATTGTCTCTGGAGATGGATTGTGGCAGCTTCTACTTTCTATATCTAACATCCAATGCTTCAAGCCTACCCACAACCCTTCACCCAGTGCTTCGAGCATACACACAATCCTTCACCCAGTGCTTCAAGCCTACCCACAATCCTTCACCCAGTGCTTCGAGCCTACCCACAACCCTTCACCCAGTGCTTCAAGCCTACCCACAATCCTTCACCCAGTGCTTCGAGCCTACACACAATCCTTCATTTTCATTCCTCTAATAACCCATAAACTAGATGTAGGCTTTGAAATTACTTTTAGATAATAATATTCTTTTTTAAGTTTTAAATGCAACATACGCTCACTATAGTAATTTTATGGTAACTAAATATTGAGACAAAAAATTAAAATGTCACTCATTTAAAATACTTATAGACAAATGTTAATTCTATTATAATGCAAGCATGCTCTGGGCTTAACTTTGCATATAAAAATTATTTCTCAACTGACTCTTGTAAATAATTGATCCAAATATATTACTCTACCTTTAAAATAACATTGTTTTACCTATTTTCTCTGTAATTACAATATACAGTAACAAGTATATATTAGCATATATATTGAATATTGCATTCAATAAGAACTATTTACAAAGAAAAATTCAGTAATAGAGGCATTATAGTTTAAATATCATTCTCTTAGAGACTCAAGAGTATTATACATAAAATATTGATCGAAATCTTTGTATCTGTGGTGTTTTATTTTACCCAGGTAGGGTAGATACATTTATGCTAAGGCAACATTGAATGCTAGGTGTCATTACAGAATTAACTCATCATGGTCTTACCATTTAAATTTCATCAACGCAAGAAGCCAGCATCCCAGTGGCTCACTTTTACATCTCTGTATTTTTAAAATCTTCACTAATTGGAATAAGAACTGTCATTGTTTTAATGTACACATCTTTCTGTAGAACAAACGCCTTCAAATGATTACAATGAACTACAGTTTAATGATAATATTATAAGGTTTGAGCTCTGGTGCATTGGTTATACCCCAACATAGTAGTTTATCTTTAGCCAGAAACCTAACCTCAGTCTTTTCTATAATAGAAGTCACTAAGCATTCTGCCTTCCTCTAGGAGCACATTAAATATTAATTTACCAATTCCACTACATCTCTTAGAAAGGCCTTATAATATCTATGAGTTTGTCCTGGTAGCTTCTGCACCCTGCTGTCCTACATGACTCCTGGGTGGTGGTCATTGTGTCTCCTCTGCTCCCCAAACAGTTCTACAAATGTTGTTTTATTTTTCTGTGAATTGACCATGGGTTTTGTTCCTCATCCAATCTTTATTAATTTTTTAAAATGTTCATACTACAATAACCGCAGGTTTTTTTCCAATAATATCACAAAATTATTTGTATCTCATATATGCGAGCTTTTACTCCCTGAGAACTGAAGCTAAATCAAGGATGTTTTTTGGGTTTCTTCACAAAAGCATGAGAACAGGAAAGTGAATTTCACTTGGTGCCTTGCTTGATTATAACAGGTAAGATTTATACCCAGTGTGGGATGGGGTATGAGAAGCAGCTCTGAGCAGTGGGGGGACAACAAGAACAATGGCAGGCAACTACTCTACTCTCTGTAAACAAATTACAGTTTGTCTTCATTATGAAAATTTGGACTTTCAAGCATAAAGCATACATATTCAAAGATGGCAAGTGCTAGTTAGATTTTAGCTCACCTTGAATGATAAGTTAGCTTAACATCAAGGGAAGAAGATAGAAAGGATAATCCAAAGGAAGATATATGAAGAGTAAAGCCAGAGAGCACACAATACATAAGATAACACTGTTTGCAAGGTGTGTTTGGATACATATAGTTCTATATACAGTGGCAGGTACTGTGGAAATAAATTGATATATGATGCGGCTTTTACCTCTAGGTTAAATCAGTGGAAAATAAACATACCTGGCAGCATTAGTCTGTTTTCTGTTATTGTAACAAAATATCTGTGTTGTAGAAAATATTCCATCTCAATCAGGGTTTCCACCCCACCTTTGATCATTCAGTTCCCAGATAAAAGACACACAACTTGTATAATTATAATATGCTTTAATCAGCACTAGAGATGAGTAGGTATCTGCCCTCTAAGCTATTAGAATCTATTTTCTAATCAATAACCCCAAATTATAATTTGCCATGTTCTATCTGAGCTGCTCTTAACTCCAATAGGCCAGCACTCCTGGTCATGCTTTCCCGACTCACCCAACCCATGGATGACAGCTTCCTTCTCTTCACCTTCTCTCTCTCCCTAGTGCTTCTCCTCAGACCACAAGCCTGGGAACCACCGAGCCCCACCTATTTCAATTCTGGGCAGCTGTAGGTTACAGGAATCTTTATTCACCAATCAGAGATAACCTGGGGTCAAGGTTACATAGTATCATTTGGGTCTACATGCAGATTCTCTTGTCCTTAGGGGAAACTAGGCCTTTGGGGACCAGTATATAGCATTGCAATACATAACAAAAGACCAAGC
Organism: Arvicanthis niloticus; assembly: GCF_011762505.2. Classification (NCBI taxonomy): domain Eukaryota; kingdom Metazoa; phylum Chordata; class Mammalia; order Rodentia; family Muridae; genus Arvicanthis; species Arvicanthis niloticus. The sequence continues at coordinate 47,530,246 of NC_047678.1, forward strand.
CCCAACATACCTGAAGTTAAGTAATTTTTAGTTAAAGGAGTTTTCTTAGCTCATAGTATTGGAGACTAAATTTCTAGAGTGGCCTTACCAAGATGGTTTCCGTAAAGACTTCTTTAGTCAGGTTACATGACCACAGATGTCATGGTAGGAGTATATCCTAGCAAAAGAGATCTCATGATAAATCAGGAAGCTAGCGAGAGGAGTAGGAATGGGATAGATCTGTTCTTTCTATAGCTGCCCTTTAGCAGAATTAATTTTGTGTGTTCTGCCACTGACACCTCTGTTTCTAGTGGGTCTTCATGCACTCACTGTGGAAACTTCTGCCCCCTCAGTACCGCCACACTAAGGAGTTTCCAGAAGACAATCCTGTGTGGGCCAACTCACACACAACTAAACAGTAGCATTAATCTGGTGTGATCCATGTAAAAGCCAACATTTTAACTAATGGCTGTGTGACAATGTCAATAATTATTTGTATTTTGTCAGATTCAAAAAAGAATTTACAGACTTTGTGAGAAAGACTAATTTTCTCATCAGAAAGCTACTAGTGGAGCACAAGTAGGTTGGTGGCATCATTGAAAATGAGGACCATGTAAAGGTCAAAAATCACATGGGTTTTACCCCTGGGGGACAAAAATAGAGCAGAGACTAAAGGAATGGCCAACCAGTTACCTGCCCAACTTGGAATCCATCCCAAGTACTGATGTTGTGCTTGTAGACAGGAGCCTAGCATGGCTGTCCTCTGAGAGGATCTACCATCAGCAGACTGAGACAGATGCAAATACTTACAGTCAACCATTGGACTGAGGTCGAGGACCCTATGGAAGAGTTAGGGGAAGGATTGAAGGAACTGAAGGAGATGGCAACCCCACAGGAAGACCAATAGTGTCAACTAACCTGGATCCCTGGAAGCTCTCACAGACTAAGCCATTAACCAAAGAGTATACAAAGACTTGTCCAAAGCCCTCGGCACATATAGCCTTGTCTGGTGTCAGTGGGAGAGGATGTGTTTAAAAGTAAAGGAACCTGATGCCCCATGGAAGGGGGATGCTGGTTGGGGCACCCTCTCAGAGGCAAAGGGAAGGGGAAATGGGGTGAAGAACTCTGAAAGGGGGAACCTGGAGGGGGACAACATTTGGAATGTAAATAAATAAAACAATTAATTTTTTTTTAAAAAGCACATGGTTTGAAAACATGATGTGTCTGTGCATCCTGCTGCTGGGTAACAGTGTCACCACAGACACATTTGCTCAAATAAAACACTGCATAAGCCTAGACTCACAGTTTGGGTGGAATAGGAGTTGGGGTGGCTCAATTAAATTCTCTGCTTCAAGGTTTCTTTCTTAGACCCTCATGAGCTATATCTTCCCAGAAACTTGAGCCAGGAAAGATGTACTTTCAAGCTTACTCAGGCTGGGGCAGAGGCAACCAACCTGCCTAGATTCCTCATGGCCAGAGAGTTTCACATTCTTGTTCTGGTTATTCCCACAAACATCTATCATATGAACTTGCATATTTGCTTTATAGCTGCAATGTTCATTTGTATATATGAGGAAGTCTGTTAGATGGACAGTGGGTGGCCACATTACAATTAAATTAAAAAATTAAAGAAATTTAACTTTTAAATATAAAATGATAGCCTTGAAGGACACTGACATATTTTATGTCATCATGTAAGACACACAGCAGTAAGGTATTATAACATGTTTATACATGTTCATACATGTTCATAACATGCTCTGATTTGTGCTTTAGATAGTTTATGCCAATAGAAGAATGAATTTAATTATTTTTGTTTTCTTAATTATTTTATATATTTATATTTCAGCCATTACCCCTCTTTCTGATCTTCCTCCCACAGTTCTTGATCCTGCTTCCCCTCCCCCTTGCCTCTGAGAGGGTACTCCCTTACTCCCCAGTCCCTAGGGCCTTAAGTCTCTTGAGGTTAGGTGCATCTTCTCCCTGTAGGGGGAGGGGAAGGGGAAAGGCGGACAGGAGAAGGATGAATCTCACAACCATGAGGTTAGTTAGGCAATCAATCAAGTCTAGATAGAAACAGAATGAATTAATTTCTTTAACAGTATTAAGATCATTGAGAATAAAGAGACACTGTTGACCTACAAGAACAACAAGTTGATGTTTATAAGCTGAAATTCACAGTTTCCTGTTGTTTTTATGTGAGCCTTCTTCAGAAGTTGGCTTAAAAATTTACTGGTTTTGTAATAGTAAAAAAGTTATAAGCGACACACCTGAAGTTCTAAATGTTATGAAGTTATGAAAATACTTCTCTGGATTTTTCTCAAATTAAGGAACATAGCCATTAAAATATAATTAGGATGTTTACATAACCAGTAGAGGCAGGCTTAGCTTCCTGCTGAACAGTCTTCCTGTTGAGATCAGCTATAATGACTGTGGATGAAAACTAAACACCAATATCAAAAGACAAGCAGGCATCCAGGCCTGGAGGGGTTAAAATCGTATATGCTGCAGCTTTTTTAAAAATTTTTTATTGGATATTTTATTGGATAAAATCCCCTTTCCCCATTTCCCCTCCCTAGAACCCCCATACCATGCCCCTCCTCCTTTATGCTTTTATACCATTTTAATTACATGCATGTATTAAGGTCAGTTTTAGGTTGAGGGTCTAGCAACACAATAGATGCAAATAGTCAAGGAACAAGCAAGACAATAAAAACAAATAGTCAAAGAAAAAGCAAGGCATTAAACGCAATTACGTCAACACTCCCATGATCACTGTTTCTAAAGGCTTATCAGGATGCCCAAAGTACCTGAGCCTACTTTTCTGTCCTAGTGCAAGGTCATTTTCATGTCTGAAGCCTACTGCTTTGTTCTAGCCTAAAAGTTTGAATCCAGTCTGAAATTACTTCTTTGTTCTAACCTAAGATTTAGATTTCTACCTGAAATTACTCCTTTGTTCTAGCCTAATGTTTGATTCCTGCCTAAAGCCTACTTCCTGTCCTTGACCAATGTCATATTCCTGCCAAGCTGCAGATTTTAACCTGGCCATCTAGCAAACCACAGGGAGAGAGCAAAGCCTAGTACGGATCCCACACACTCAGTGTCTTGACCTACTGAAACCGAAGTTCAGGGCCTAACAAGAAACAGGTATTTGTTCTCCATACTCTCCTCCAAACCCTATCCTCATTCTCCGGATCAGCTACAAACTGTAGCAGTACACCTGCGGTGCCTCCCTTTCTTTCTGTCCCATCTCCAGCTGATCACCTTCTCCTTACTACCTCCTCATTCATCCCTTTGTCTGAGCCCCAAACCCACGGGAAACTACTGGGAATCCTCCCACCAAGCTCGCCAGAGAAGCAGGTAGGTGGCTAACTTTAGACCTTCACTCTTCCTCTTTCCTTCCAAGTCCAACCCCAGTCTCATTCCTACCTCAGAAGCAGAATAACTGCTGTGGTCTCCCCTTACTGTTGGTCCTAATTCCCAGCAGAATAGTAGATCTGCCTTTCCCCTTCCCTCCCCCTACTGGGAAGAGATGCACCTAATCTTCAAGAGACTTAAGGTCCCAGGGAGGAGGAAGTAAGGGAGCTCCTTCTCCGAGGCCAGGGGGAGGGGGAGCTGGATAGGAAGGGAGGGGAAGGTGGGAGGGGCAACAGTTGGACTATAAATAAATAAAATGATTAATTCAAAAACAAGAAAGATTCATCCTTCTATAGGAGTAAAGTATCTAAAGTGCAAATCAGAATATATTACTATACTTTCTTGCTGTGTGTCTTATATGATGACATAAAATACGTCAATGTCCTACAAGGCTATCATTTTATGTTTAAAAGTTGTGGAACACCCCATTTCCCTCCCTTCTACAGACCCCATCAACTCTTCTGGCATATCTCCACACTTATGAATTAGTTTCCAATATCTAGAAGCACACTGCATCCAGAAATCCCAATGATCACACATAGTAGGCAACACATTGCTATCATACTGTTCCCTCCTAAGAACCTGATAAAGAAACAGAAACCAAGGAACAAAATCCCCAGCAAAGACAAGCCCAGATATAAGCACCTAGAATTATAATTGTCTCAAACCCACTGCCTGGAAATTGGTGAAAAACCACAGGAAAATAGCAGCCAGGACAGCATGCCCACACTACAACCCAGCTACCCCACTATAATAGGCCCTGAGAAATTTATAAAATCATACCAAAAAAGTTGAAAGGAAATAAGTAAAACAATTAAATACCTAAAAGTGGAAATAAAATCAAGAAAGAAAAGCAAAACTGGGAAAATCTGGAAATGAAAATTTAGGAATTCAAACAGGAAACGCAAAGGCAAGCTTCGCTGATAGAATCTGAAAGATGGAAGAAAGAATCTTGAGCACTGAAGACAAGATGGAAGAAATGAATACTTCACTCAAAGAAAATGTTAAATCTAAACAAAATTCCAGGGAAAACATCCAAGAAATTTGGGTTGCTATGAAAAGACCAAATCTAAAAGTAACAGGAATAAAGGCAGGAGAAGAAACTCAGTTCAAGGCACAGAAAATATTTTCAACAATATCATAGAAGATACTTCCCCCATCTAAAGAAGGATATACCTGTCTAAATACAAAATGCATATAGAACACCAAATAGAACAAACCAGAAAATAAATTGCTCTCAGTACATAATAATCAAAAAGGTAAAAGAACAGAAAAAAAAAGAATATTAAAAGCTGAAAGGGGGAAAGGCCAAATAAATTATAAAGACAGACCTATTAGAATAATACATGATTACATCAATAAATGTAATCCACCATTATATTGATAGCCTCGTTAGAGTCATAAAAGACTTTGACAAAGCCCAATGCCAATTCATGACAAATAGGGTTCCATGGGAATCTCCAAAGAATCTGTGCATTACGAAGGCTCTAGGTTGTACTCCACAAACTGATGGCAAGGCTCTATTGTTGAAAATAATACCTACACAATTCATTGAACACAGAGAAGTTGAGATAGTTCCTATCTAGAGCCTTCAACCATACTGGCTAATGTTCTTGGTATTGGAAGGTAGTTGGATATTATCAAGTGAGAAACATAAACACCAATCCATACTCAAACCCTTTGATCTGCAGTGGTGTGCTGCCTGCAATACATGTTAGGGTAATGAATAGTAGAGGAAAAGCTGTGGCAGTAACCAATATCTGATTGAATTTAAAGTCTACTTCACGATATAGAACCTATACTTGACTCTGCTTGGATAACCAAAACCCTGAGACTAGATAGGCCAGGGATCTAAGGGAAAACCAAATGCTACTGTTCTAAAGAAGAAATGTTACCATAAATGACTGCTAATGACGTTTTTATAAATGTCTTGCTCAGCCATCATCAGAGAAGCTTTCTCCTGAAGCAGATGAGTATGAATACAGAAACCTACAGCCAAATAATATACATAGAGTGAGGGACCTTTAAACACCCAGCCTTAGATGTGCTATCTCTAGTAAATGTTTTCCCTCTGAGCTCTGGGAATCCTAAAGAAGACAGGCAAGATCCAGAAGAGATGAAGAACACCAAGAAGAAACAAGGTCTTCTAAACACAGAAGGTCCAATGACCATAGGAACTCACAGAGACTGAGTGAGGCAGCATGCACAGGACTTGCACTGATGTGTGCCAGATCAGATTATGGAACTAAAAAGAGAAGTGGGCACACACTCCAACTGAAAAAACACTTACAAATAAAAAATTAATTTTCTCCAAGGGAGTCTCAGTGGGGAAACAAGCTGTTCTTAAGGGTAGACCACTATCTGTCTGTCTATCTGTCTGTCTATCCATCCATCCATCATCTATCCACCTATATATCATCTATTTATTTTTACCCAATAAGATTTGCGGATATATTACGACTTCCAGTTTTGTGTTTTTATAGGATTTCTGAATGTGTGAATGAGTGTGTCTCTCTGTGTATACATGTTTCTTATGTCTCTTCTTGAGCTTTTTCCTTTTCTTTTGTCCTATTTTAATTTGTTTTTTAAGATTTATTTAATTATTACCATTCCTTACATGCTTATCTGTTTTCTGATGAAAGACAGAAAGGGGATGGATCCAGATGAGAGCTGTGGGGGGAATAAAGATGAACACAAAGATGGGAGACCCTAATCAGACTATATTGTATGAAAAAAACCACTATTTTTATTGATAGAAAACTAAAGGAGATTTTTTCCCTGTCAGAATCTTTGACACTCCAGTAATTGAACTGAATTACAACTAATACAGTTTTCCTCAAAGCTTCAAACACACTATGGCATCAACTCAGTCTCTGTGAATGTAATCCTTCTCCGCATAAATGCTTGACAGAATTAAAAACAAAATCATTAGGGTGGGATATCACATCAGTCAGAGCTTAAGATAATCTTTACAGTTGCATTAACTTAACAATGTCAAGTATTCAATTAAACAGTACTAGAAATATCTGTAAATAACACCATGGAATCCATGAAAGAAAAAGAAAAATGAGATTCAGGAAAGAGAAAGAGGATGAAAGAGAAGGAGATGCATGAGGTCAGGTAGAGCCATGGGAGCTTCACATCACAGCATCATTAAACAGAGGAGACTCTCAGCTAGGAGACTAGGTAGATACATGAAAAACAAACAACAAGAAAAACTATAGAAAGGGCCAAGTAGAAGTTACAACATTCGTAATACAAAACTAGAAAATCACTCAAGTATTTAAAATATGGTTGAAAAAAAGAATTAGTAGAATGAAAGGTAGGTCAGAATACCTTGCCCAGACAGAAGTACCGAGAGAAAAAGCATTTAAACTATTTATGAGACTCATAACTTAATGCCCAGTAATTGGGTTTCACAAGGGAGAGGAGAGACTATGACGAGGCCATGTGTTCATACATGGGAGAGCAGTTTTCTAATTGATAAACTATCAGCTGCACACCAGGAACTGAATGTATCTCAAGCACAGTAAACCAAAAAGAATTGCAAGAGACTTTATTCAAGTAACAATGTTGGAACTAGGAAAATTCTTAAAGAAGACTGAAGCTACCCCGCTTTCAAGACCCCTGAATAAGTCTAAAGGCTGACCTCTCAACTAAAACAAAAGAGAACAGACAATAAACAAGTTACATTTTTCAGGCGCTGAAAGTATACCATTTGCTGACTGAAAACTTGAATCCAACCTAGCAAAGTTAACAAAACGGGAGAAATAACAAAGACAATTCAGACAAAGGAAGAGCTGAAGAATTTCCGTTAACCTGTCCAAGTAAAAGAAAATACCAGGATAAAGGAGGAGCGTGAGAGAGCTCCAGGTGGAAGCGAGGAAACGAGAAGCAAGAGGTTGACAGCAGAAAGAGCAGACACATGTATAAATGGAAACAGCCAGGCAAACCCACAGAAGATGATACATTTGCAAAACTCGGCAAACTAATCAAACACAGATAAGGCAAGGAATGGACAGAAAGGTGGTCATTCCCCAAAGTAATTTCCAAACAGCTAATACACGTGACAACCTGAGAAACCACATGAGCTGTCAGGAAACTGGTATTTATTCACGTCGCCCACACAAGAAAGTACAAAATATAAAATAATGAACAGAAATATGTGTGTACAGCACTATTTAAGCTGGGTCAGTGGCTCATATCAGTAGGTCATGCTCCCAGGGGGTGCTGAAGAAAGAGGCCTGTGAATTCAAAATTAGTCTGGCCTGTATAGACACAGGCTGTTTCAAAAAGCTGAAGCCAGCCAACAGGCAAACAACTATACCATCTCTAAACCATGAGTATGTAGTTTATATATCTCCACTAAAATAGAATTTCCATTGAAAATATCCTATGAATTCTATATCTAAACTGTTATAAATATTTAACATAGGAGAAACAAAGAGATGGTAATTGATCTTAATTTAAACCTCAGACTTATTTTGTTGTTCAAAAAAAACATTTGTTTTCTGGCAGTAACTATTTTTCAGATATGTTGTAAATAAGACATAGAACACCACCAATTCTCCCTGGGATAGTTCTCACCCATTCATTCACTTTAAGATCACTTTCCAGCAAGCAACTTGAATAATTGCTTTATGACTGACAATTTGTATTAGTTAAAGCTTTAAAAAAGAAATTAACATTTAAAACATATGCAAACTAATTTTTTACATCTATTGACTATATATATATATATATATATATATATATATATCCACATAGAACCTAGCCATGCATAATTTTAACAATAAAAGCATCATATGTCATTAGCTTCCTCAAACACAATGAGTTTGATACAGTTAATGTCACTGTTTCATATACCAATGACTGGAAACTGTCAGATTTGGGGACCTTGTCCAAGGACTCAGTACACTGAGATCTAACAATGTGTCTTCAGAATCCATGTTCTCTCAGACTATGTGTGACAAGCCCATTCATATTTTTATACATATGACACAAATTTGAAATTACATATGAAATTATCAAACACTGCTAATATTTACTAAAGAAATATCCAGTGCCTTGGGTGCATTAGTAAGAAAACAAGAATATAGAATATAGCACAAGGCTGGAGAGAAGGCTCAGGAGCTATGTGCACTTGCTAGTCTTTAAGGACCAGAGTTTAGTTCACAACACCTACATGGCAACTTGGAACTGTTTCTAACTCCAGTTTCTGGATATCTGATGCTTTCTTCTGGCTTTGCAGGTACTAGGAATGAACATAGGGTATACAGAAATGCAGGCAAACATTAATACACATAAATATTTAAAAGTAAATAAATCTTTAAAAGAAAGAATATAGTAGAGAATAAATCAGTGGGCTGAACCAGGTACAAGTGTGTATTAAAGTGAGCAAATGCCAAAAGAAACACAAAACATGGAGTGTGTGAAGGTAAAGAATTCGTAATGTTTGAATAGTTGTTCAGGAACTACCAGGAAGTTTTGTGATCAGTAAATAACCTATTCTATAATGCTATATTAAATGGTATTGTGTTTCTTGATTTTTTTCTTTCCTGTTTAATAGAGAGAAAAAGATCAAAGTTGGAGGGGTAGGGAGAATCTGAGTAAAATTGGAGGAGGAAAAATTATGATCAATGTATATTATATGCAAAATTTTTTTTAAATACATAAAATATGACCACAGGGGCCTATTAAATCTGATACCTGTCAGTGCCTCCGATCCTAAGATCTCCATTGTTACCGTCTTCTCTATGTCCTTATCCTACCCATATCTGTCACTTCTTTTGGTATTACTAGTTTCCCAGCTCCACCCATAGCTGAGGTCTTCAAATATGTGGCACCCACTATTGGAGACTTACCTTAGCCTTGGTCTAAGCACAGCTTGTAGATTCAAAACTGTTTATAGATTTAAAATGCTTATTTTACTGTTTCTTAAACTCGACAAAGGTAGAAATTTGGAGTCTTGTTTTGTTCAAGCATTTGATGTCAACTCCTTAAAGTCCACAGGTCTAGGCGAGAGGAGAGAGAGGTCCTGTCCTGCTGTGTCTCCGGAGCTGAGCAGGATAGCGAGTGTCAGCAGTCCAAAGAAACTTGCTTTGAAACGGGAGTCTTGTCCAAGCAGGAACTCAACTTTAATGTAACAACCTCTTGTTTATATAAACTTGGAGATGAGGAGGAGGAGTTTTGGTGGGGTGAGATGACGCAGGGGGCGGGGAAGGGTGACAGAGGGTGTGGAGTGACTGATAAGGCCAATGGCAAAGCTCTACATCAGCAACAGCTGAGCAGAGGGAGGGCCAAACAGGTCCTGTTGAGTCACTCTGTACAGAAGTGACTAAGACAGGTCTCAAACTCAAGCCAGGCTTGGGTTTGTCCAAACCAGGGCTAAAATGGAGCCCAACAGCATACACACACCGAACAGGAAGAGCATGCACTGCAACGGACCAGCCACCCACTCCAGCTCGGTGAGAGGGTTAAGTGGAATGCCGTAACAGAAGAGGGTTGAGTGGAACGCGGCAACAGAGTGAGTCTCAGTGGGGACGTCAGAGCACCTGATGTGTCCGTGGGGACCGCACAGCAGGAGGTGCACACAGGACGGCATTCAGGCTGGACAGCCGCGCCCCTGACATCCACGAACTGCCAGCATGGATGGGGAGGAGAGATGACCGGCTCAACAATTTGGTTCCTTGTAGCTGGCACAGAACTAAGTATTCCATATCTACATACTAGAAATGTGCTGAAAAAAAATAAATAAATAATGAGCTCATGAATGATTAAATGAACAAAAAGTCCATGCTGACAAATGTAATAATTGATTTCACCTGTTTTAAGGGTCAATGCTGACTCTTTGATGTAACAACTGTGAGAGATTTCTGTTCTTCATCACCACTAGGATACTATTAATGTTTCCTGTCACCTACAATGAAACAAGTTGAAAAAAAAAATTATTGTCTTTTCTTTTCCTGTTCAGAATAGGGAACGGTTGGGATGACATCAATATAGCTTAAATGTTAAGAAGCAAGAAGTAGAAGTTTAATAGTTATTCTTTGACTGGATAGACATTCAACCAGTTGCCTAGTGTTTCTGAGTGAAACGCCATGCAATGCACACAAACAGGACTCTATTAAAAACTTAGTAAAAAGGGTTGTTATAATTTATGGATGTGAATTCATTCTACTTCAGAAGTTTTAAGACATTCTACGTGTCTTAAAACATAAAACACAGTGGAGACAGACTGTCTTTTAGGCATTAAAGCATTTTCAGAAGCACTTGCAGTAGTTTGGGAACTTAGTCTTCTTGTCTGAACAATTGTTAATATTATAAAAAAGAAATGTGAGCAAACCATGGTGCTTTCCATAATGACTCATAATGACTTCTGTTGAATGAGATAATTAAGCATTTAGCAATTTTATCTTCCATATGTCTTAAAATGTTTTGTCCTTGTATTCAATATTGATGTAGGCATTGCTTGGGCTATTGCAGGCAATAAAATTCAAATAACATATTTTTTATAGCTTAATCTTAAATATTTGAGCAAGTTTCTATAGCACAAAACTTTGCAAAGCTATTATAAAATGCTAGAATGTTGAATTGTATTCAGCTCATCCTCTGATGATTTAATCTTCATAAAGCACAAAGAAGTAACCAATGTTCTGATCCTAGTTCAAGTCAACATCACTTGGCTTGGGCTCTTAAAACCAAGACACTGAAAAGGCCCACTGCATAAATGTAAGAATGTCTTAGGTTTTGCAGAGCGATAATAGCATTATGGTATGAACTTTAGGCTGGACAGAGTCTAAGAGGGGTTTCATCAGTTAGAAATCCATGCCAAGGTTGCCTAGAATGTCCCACAAAAAACTCAAGTAAGACAGACAACTAAGCTACTTGAGAAACCTTATGGATACACAGCAAAAACTTCAGCTCATACCAAAGTTTTGTGAGTACAGAATGGACATATTCTTTAGTGAAGGCAATAAAAGTTGAATGAGTAGTTGATCAAAGTTTCCCAGATCAAAATTATACTTTGAGTACAGAACATAAATTAAAGTAAATGAACAGACAAGAGTGGCAAAGTTGTAGATCAAATCGAAGAGATAAACCCTAAGAGGTGGCCCCAGCATCAATAGCCCCAGGATGTCCAGTTGAAGCAGTGCACAACATGAGCAAACCCAGATTTTGTAAGACAGTGAAATGATATAGTTAAAGTGTCAGGGTAGAACTATATACACAGATAAGCTGCTACTTGTGGGTAAAGGAACAGTACAAAACTTTCTTTTTCTTTCTTGCTTGTTTCCTTCCTTCCTTCCTTCCCTCCTTCTATCCTTTCTTCCTTCCTGCCTAAATGCTGTTTCCCCTCCTGGTTCTTCCCTCACAGAGTCTCCACCCCATCCACTTCTCCTCTGAGAGGATGGGGTCCCCCCGTGTATCTCCCACCCTGGTACATCAAGTCTTTGCCAGATTAGGCACATCCTTGCCCCCTAAGGCCAGACAAGGCAACCATGGAGACTGAGTTATGTGACTACAACATGTGTGCTGGGGCACTCATTCCAGGCCATGTAGGTTCTTTGGTTTGTGGCTTAGTCTCTGAGAGCTTCCAGGAGTTCAGGATAGTTGACTCTGTTGGTCTTCCTGTGCAGTTCCTATCACCTTCAATTCTTTCCCCAACTCTTTCATAAGTGTCACTGACCTCCATCCAGTGTTTGACTATGGGTATCTGCATCTGTTTTAGTCAGCTGCTGGGTATAACCACTATGAGGACAGTTATGCTAGGCTTCTGTTTGCAAGCATACCAGTATCATTAATAATGTCAGAGAATGGTGCTAGCCCATGAGATGGATTTTGAGTTGGCTTAGACAGGACAAAAATATTGGGTGGAAAGTTTTGTGGATGGGTTGGTGTTTTTATCCCTCTGCCTACAAATACCAGAAGAATTTATCACCCACACAGACTCTCATTAAAATAGCTATTAAATGTATACTGCAGCAGAAGTATACTGAACTGTTTAGAAGAAATCTGAACAAAGAAAGAAGCAACAAAGATGCTGGGGGAGGGGCAGGGGTGGATAACAAAGCAAATACTAATTCCATAGCTGACTAACAATCAGGAAATTTCATTAAATATTAACTAGAAACCTCAGAGAAAAACATGCTAAAATAAGCATTTAACATTATTTGTTTAAACAATACCACTTACATACAAAGAACAAAAGCAGAAAAAAAGTAGTTTTAATTTAGATAGTGTGCATACATGCATGCTATTGACTAGTGGATGAGAATATGAGGAGTTGGTGGGAGAACATCTTGGAAAGGATGAAGGGAGATAAGTTAAGAAAGTGATGTAATTCCATTTCAATTAAAAATGTATTAAAGTAAAATGACAGGTCGGGGTCAGATACTTTCAAAGTTTCAAGATTTTTTTTCCATGTTTGAGACAAGAAGAAAACTATTTTGACAGTTTGAAGAAAATAATTTAAGGGTAGATGTACCAAATATTATTTATGTTTAATGCAAAAGAGAGGTTAGTAAAGTCAATTATGTTTAGAAATAGAATATGATTGTATGCAAGCATATCACACGTCTGCCTTGTGGCTAGGGTCAGATAGAGTAGCTGTTATTATTTAATAGTAACCAAGTACCAAAAAAGGATGTTAATGTAAACACTGAGGACTACAAACAAAGCAACAAAATGATTAAAACAAACAGCTATTTCAAATATCCCAACTGTAAAATATATATTAAAAATGTGACTTGGATGTTGAAAAAAATCTCTTCTATAGTGCTTCAGACAGAAGCACCTAAAACAAAAATAACAGAGAAATAAAAATCAGAAAAAAAAAACATGGCCACTTCAGTAATTATCTTGTAGAAAATAATGCTTTTCGTAATTTTAACTTGAATTTAAACTTAAGGAAAAAAAGTGATGAATTCAATGATGTAAGTATTTCCACATCAGAAAATACCATAAAGTTTAATGGCAAACACAAATCCAGGACAAATAATTGCAGCGTGTGCCATAGAAGGGTCTAAGAGTCGCTGTGGAGTATCAGTCTACAAGTATTTCACCTTAGGCAGACACACCACACAGACTCTGGCACAAGGATTTTAGAGCTCAGAGTCCTCCCTAGACATGAAAATTCAAGTATCAAAGCCATTCAAAACCAAAAAGATGGTTATACACCGATACTGCAACAATGATGTCATAGCTTAATTTGCTATTTCAATTTTCTTGCATTTCTCCATATCTACCCACATATTTATAGGGATTTTATATCTATACTTATTACACAATTTAGAACTGTGTTTGAATTGTGTCATTCTTTTCCAACCTGTCTCTTATCCTTGCCAATTAGTTCTGACAGACTCATCCATATTGCTTCATGAAAATCAAATTTATTCATTTCTATTGGTCTTAAATATCCTGTTAGAGTCTGGTATAATGAATCTTCATTTTCCTAGAACTTGGCCGCAAATGACTTGCAAAATAAACAGAAAATGAAGAATCTGCTTTCTCAATTCGTTTTCTATTGTCATCTCTTTTTGAATGAAAATGAAGGCAATTTTCATTATCGCTGTGGGCCTCTAGAAACTTACTCTAGCGTTATTAGGCAGATATGCTTCCGGAAGTATGAATAGAGTCACCATCAGTGGGCAATTGTTTTATTCTGAGTCATTGTTCCAGTGTGTGTTCTGAAGTGCGAAGTGCAAATCCCCTCAGCTGTGATAAACTCTCGTCTCGTCTCTTTGCTGCTGATTCTGACATTGGTATTGCACATCACAAACTCTAGCAGCTGTTGAGATGGGTACCAGGGAGGCTGCTGCAGGTATATCATCAATTCAAAGGCATCGATAGTGCAGGAGCCTCTGAGAGAAATAAACTAAAATGAGACACTTAATTCCAAGTGCAGAATTCAGTGGAATAATTTTTTTGAAAGTTAATACTGCAATTCTATTATTGATTCTTGAGTAGTGTTTAATAGCCACTGATGCCATTAGTGAAAGTTTCCTTTATATCTTCATTAATTAATTACCTACTCTATGGAATTACTTGATCCAAGGTAAATAATTGTCTAATCATATGACTTCTAAGAAGTCTTTTGAAAATCATGTTCAGTATGGAATGCTTGATAGTCCCAAAGGAGATTTGGAATTAGCATTTTTAAAAATTTTTTATTTTTTTTCCTTTCCCTTCTCTTTCTCCCTCTGGCCCCTCTTGCTTTGGCCTCCCTCACTCCAGCCCAAATGTTTTTATTTATTTATTATATCTAAGTACACTGTAACTGTCGTCAGACACCCCATAATGGGCTGGTGAGATATCTCAGTGGTTAAGAGCACTGACTACTCTTCCAGAGGTCCCGAGTTCAAATCCCAGCAACCACAAGGTGGCTCACAACCATCTGGGATTAGCCTTTTTAATCATGGGAAGGGAGACTGTTTTTTCAAAATGTGAAAGGGAAACCCATCCCTTCACAACATAGCTTTTCTTGCAAACCAATCACTGCCTGCTGATATGTTAATTATGTTGGTCATCACTGAGATCTCTGTACAGACTTTTCTTGTTCCCATTCCCTGTAATCAATGTTGAAATAATTCAGATGGCACACACACAGTAGTGTCAAAAACAGGTCAACTTTACTGCAGATTAAAACGTTTCAGCCTCAAATAGGAAGAATGGACAAAGTTTAAAGGGACCACGTGCACATCTGCATTTCAGGAAGGCTTTATACAGTTGCTAGAGTTTCCACAACAATCAGCTTTCCCTGGGGATCTTTGTCCTGTCCATGTGTATTGAATCCTACAGAAGGGACAATGGTATATCCTTGTCCTAAATCAGAAAGCCATTTGATTTATAACAATTGTACAAGCCTTAGGGCTCAGAGGCAAATTTAGATAATTATGTATTAATGACCTTCTGCACTGTTCAGGATATCATGTTTCCTCTTAGAGCTAGTGACTGGACTCATCTCTCATTCTTCTGAACAGTAATTAGATCATGCAGATCCAGGCTTGTTTTATAGCCCTGACTATGAAGGAGCATCCTTCCAAGTATAGCCACTACGGATGTCTCAGTATCCACCAAGGCTTCTGATATCTAACTAGCTGCAGGGTGTGAATTATATATTATCTTTTATGCTTTCTCCTTACTTTTCCTTGAGTTTTTCTCTCTTTTTTTTTTTTAAATTAAATTTTATTTTTTTACTTACCTTACATCCCATTCACTGCCCCCTCTTACTGGTCACCTCCTCCCACAATCCATCTCCCATCCCCCAATCCCTTCCTCTCTGAGCGGGTGGGGACTTCCCTGGGTATCCCACCCCCACTCTGGCACTTCAAGTCTCTAAATGTGTCCTCTCCCACTGAGGCCAAACAAGGCAACCCAGCTAGAAGAACACATCCCACAAACAGGCAACAGCTTTTGAGATATCCCCCACTGTTTTGTTTTATAAAAAAGAAAGAACCAGGAAATGTTTGACAGAGATGTAATATGGAGTGGGGGAGGGGTGCCTCTGCGGGCCCATGCTGGGGCATCCCTTCCCCACAAAATGGAGTTTATTTAGGGTGTAGGGAGGAAAGTTGGGAAAGTAGTAGACACACACACACACACACACACACACGCACACGCACATGCACATGCACATACATTCACGAGCAGAGAGAGGACAGAGACAGAGTAGAGGCTGGCCATGAACAGGTGGAGAGAGGAGAGAGGGGAGTGGGAAGAGAAGGGACAGAGAGAGAAAAGAGTAAAAGGGTAAAAGAGTAAGAGACTAAGAGAATGAGGATAAAGCAAGCAGCCCCTTTTATGGTGGGTCAGTCATACCTGGCTATTGCCAGGTAACTGTGGGCAGAGCTAGAAGAATGCTAAAACCCGCTCCAGTTGTTCAGGACCCACATGAAGACTCAACTGCATATTTGCTACATATGTGCTGGGAGGCCTAGGTTCAGCCCTGTATGTTCTTTGATTGATGGTTCAGACTTTGAGAGCCCCAAGGGTCCAGGGTAGTTGACTCTGTTGGTTTTATGGAGTTTCTATCCCCTTTGAGGTCCACAACTTGACAGAGTAGAATACAATTTGATGAAACAAGAGCAGTATAGTACAAAAGATTTTCAGGTAATTTTGGTTATAGCAATCACTTCAATAAATAAAGATAGAAATCACAAGATATCTAAGATACCTGTGTTCATCTGTGATTGAAAATTGGCCAAAGAAGAGTGATGCATGACTTTCACTCTGGTGTTCAGGAAGATGAGGTAGTAGGATCAATAAGTAAAAGGCCAAGACCAACCACACAGCAAAATCTTTAAAATAAGTAAATAAATAACTAAAAAAATCAAAATTAATGTCTACTAATTGTTGATCTTAAAATATAATATCCTAAGTAGATTGTGGAAGACCTAGAGTTTTGTGAGAAAAATGTGTTTTTTTGAATTCAACATGTTAAACTTATTTCACATAAAACCAGAAAGCTAATTTGGAAATAAGCATAATACTCTTTTAAAATAAAAACTTATATTTCGGGCTTAAAGATATGGCTTCATGATTAAGAGTACATACTAGTCTTGTAGAAGACCTTCAAATTCATCTCCAGTACCTATATTGTGCCTTTCAACTACCTTCTTTTGGTCTCTGTGGGTTCCTGCAAGCCTATGGCATGCTCTCATACACATACACACACACACGTCTGTGTGTGTGTGTGTGTGTGTATGTGTGTGTGTGTGCATGTTCAAGTACACACCCATAAAAATAAAATTAAATACACAAATATTTTTAACTATAGATCCATAGATAATTATTTACTCTGAACTCCACATTGGGATACATATTTTAAATCTCAGAAGGTGGATATGAGCCAGTAGATATAAGGGAATGATGGTTTTGTACATTTTAAGACATGAAGCATGCTTACATTATGAGAAAATTTAAAGATAGCATAATAAAGTTTAGCAAAAAATTTTCATTTTCATTTACTGGATTGAGAAACTGATTAATAACTTACTGTGTTGGCAAGTTGGGAAAATTTCTTCTTCCTATATATTGAATGAACATATTTTAGTCATCTAGAGGTTGGTCTTAGGACCACGTATTAAAAAACAAACAAACAGATGTTTTATATCCTTTACACTGCCTAACAAATATCTTTAACAAATTTCTAAATGTATTTATTTCCATAAAAAAGATTGTGACTTATTTTTACTGTTTTCCTTGTAGTGACTACTATGTAATTTAAAAAAAAAAATAGAGCTTAAAATTTAACTTTTAAGTAAAAAGCTTGTAAACTTTCAAAGGTTCCACAAAACCAGCTGTAGCTGTTAGAGATTGCTGTAACCCTTAAAGCATGGACATAGAAGATGAATGATAATTAAGAAGAATGTGAAATGTCATCACTAGGTAAACCCAGCAACACAGCACAAGAGAGATAATAATAGTAACTAATTATCAATTTCCTGCTATGGATGCTTAAAGAGCAATTACATAAGAGCGAGTCCTAAAAGTCCTCAGACTATACCATCCCTGGGCAAATGCAGAGAGAATATTGACTGAATTACCAGCTCCCATAATGACTGCTCGGCATGCATGTGCTTTTCCCCCTGGTTTGTAGTTTTCTGATTTTTCACATTGAACTCAGCAAGTGATGCGTCTGCTCCATCAGTAGAAGGAGTCTTAGCTCCTTTTGCCACAGCACACCATTGTTAAAGACCTGAATGCAGGCATGTGTTTTTCATAGTTTGGGAGGTTGAGAACTTCAAATTGATAAATTGTTTTGGTTGTTATTTTTTGTTGTTGTTTGTTTGTTTGTTTGTTTGTTTTTGTTCTTTTTGTGTTTGTTTTGTTTTTGGCTTGTTTGGGTTTTTTTGGTTTGTTTTGTTTTCGTGAGGATTCACTTTTTGGCTCGCAAATCTATAAACAGCATTCTCACATGGTGGCAAGGGGAAGCTATGGCACTGAGCCCATCACAGGGTCTCAACCCTTATGAGCTATGTAAACCTGGCTACCTCCCAAAGGACCCCCCCCACCTTGTCTTACCGTCATATTGGACATAAGGTTCAATGCATGCCTTGAGAAAGGACAGAATCAACTGGTTTACAAGAGAAGGTAGGTAAATGTCAGCAGGGACCAGGTTTAAGAAGTAGGCAGATTCTTCTGCATATTCTCTACCAGTTTTATTTCTTGTTCCTCTCTTGCCAAACGCCGGTAAGCTCATAAATACCAGCAAATGGCCAGTGTGTTTTAAGCTACTTTTTTTTTGTGGAGTGGCATGTTAACAAAGCAATAGCCAGCACTAAACACCTCACTGGTAGGCAATTTCTCTTTTGGCTCAGTATATGTTAGACATTTGAAGCATGTGAGTTGGTCAGATTCTGGGCTATAACTCAACAATTTAGCTTCTCTTAGATAATTATATATACACAACTGGCATGCCATGTGGAATTCACATTTAGAGATCTAAGTTCTAATCCCAAAATAACATAAAAACTGGTAAAATTTTCACTTCAGAATTTACGGTCACAGCACATATACCAAGATCAACCTAAGGGAGCATTATTACCATAATGTTTTACAAAAAAAGAAAAATGAACTTCAAAGGAACTGCTATTATTTCCAACATAACAAAGGAAATGGATGGCAGAGACTATCCTTTGATGGCTGTTTTCTCTGTTCAGAAATAGCCTCCAGCTGCTATTCTGCCCCAACCAGCAGAGACTGCAAATGTGAGCTGAAGCTCAGGGCAAGGAGGGAAGAGTGGGCTCTGCAGGAACTGACACTGTGTTGGGAGAGAACATCTAGTTGCTGGTGACTGGCACTAGGATCTCCAACACAGTGCACTATTTGCTACTAGAAGGTTGAACATAAAACTTTGCATGTGTAAAATTCTCATAAGAGGCCTGGCCTCCAGAGACAGCCCTTGTGTGAAGCCTGTTCTGGATGGAATCTGCAGTGTCTACGCGGCGAGGCCCACCCTGCTATGTAGACTCTAATCCAGACCTGCAGCCTGGCTATGCTGTTTATTGTTATTTATTTTGTCACATTTTGGTCAACATGATGGAAAGAAAGCTTTTTTTTTTTTCATTCTATTTTTTCCCCTGGCTTCTGCATAGGATATTTGATATGGTTTTTCTCAAATGAAAGAAAACAAACTAAATCAAAATTAGTGGGCTTGAATACGTCCACATGAATTCACTTCAGACTCTGCTCTTTTAAATACTCTAGACTTTTTCCAATTTTGTGGAACCAATGGCATCCTTTGTTTCATTTCTAGAAATAAAGGAACTGCTGCATTCTCTTGTTTACATCAATACATACACCAAATTGTATTGACACTATTACAGTTTCTTTCCAAAAAGTGACTTTTCAGTGAACATAATTGTTGAAGGAGGAGTGTTCTCTCAGGAAACTTACAAGGTACTGACCCCATTCATAAGCCCTCTATCTAACAGTGAGTGCCTTCCAAATGTTCTTGTCCCCACCACCTAGTGGTAGGGGTACTATTTCAACACATGGATTGTGGAGAGAAACCGAATTCAGTCTAAAGTACTCCAGAGTTGACGTGCTTTACTTCTACAGCCTGAACTAAGACAAATATTCAGTTGGATAAAGGGATAATCACGGTTAAAGTGTGCCAAGAAATTTCATTTCTTGTGATAAATGTAAAGCTACTCCTTAATTTTAAACTATGCTAGATTTATATGTATATAAAATATGCAGAGTATATATTTGTAAAACTCAAGAGAATAATGTCTATAGTCATGGAAGGGACATACAAAAAGAGAGAAAAGTTTAAAAAGCCAAAGAATGCAATTCAATTTTAATGCAAATACAAATGCAAAGAAGTAAGAAACTCATCAAAGAACAAATAGGAAATGCAGGGAAGTGTACTTTGTGTGTGGGAGGGATGTAAATTGTGGCCAAAGGGCAGATGACAGCATATTATGCTTCCCTGAAATAGCCACAGTGATAATTCTCATCTAATGTGCTCTTCCAGGACTGTGGCAATCCTTTACCAAGTGGAATGTGGTGAGGCTGTGTGAATAGCTTGACAAACAGAATGTGGCAGGCATGGCACAGTGTGACTTTCAATGCTGAATCTCAGAAAGTGACTCAGCTTACAGCTACTTGCTTCTTTCTGTAGAGACACCTATCCTTGGACTAATGCTTTAAAAAAAATATTTAGAGCAGGTCATCTAGAGATGGAATCAGAGTAAAGTGCTTGATGCCTAAACTGGAGAACATGTGTTCTGAGGCATCTACAGAAAAGTGGCCTGTGCCATTAGACTTGAGGTAAAGCCAAAAAGATCTCAGGATCTTGCTCACCAATAAGTCCAGATGAAGAAGTAAACACCTCAAAAAATATGGATAACTGTAGGAGAGGACATTTCGCCATCAACCTATGGTTTCCACATATACCTTCGTGAACAAGTGTATGTGTTCATTCATTCATACACATGCTCGCTCTCTCTCTCTCTCTCTCTCTCTCTCTCTCTCTCTCTCTCTCTCACACACACACACACACACATGCACAAACATCTGTATCAAATTGAGAGGCTAGATAAGGTGCTATACATGGTAGACTCTGCTGAAAGCTCAGCCTACAGTGTCAAGACAGGCATGTGCATGACTAGGACCATAGACAATTCTAGTCTTTATGTTCTATTGTTTTCTATACAGGGCCTGCTTGCTACAGATGCATAGCAAATTCAGCTCCAATAGCTGAAGCCACTGAGTTTTAGGTGATTTGTCATGCAGCAATTGACCCTAAGTCACTTGCTCTTTGGTATACAGAGGAGATGAAGCTTCTTTCACATTGTATTATTCAGCCATGTGATCCTTGCCATTCTCCTGCTTATGACAAATCTCTGACTTATTCATAGATACTCACAGAAATTAAATGATTCAAATAAGATCAAACACACCAACAACATCTTCTGCCTTTACATGACCAAAGTCTCACAGTATGTAAGACTTTGTGGGAAGTCTGTAGCAGCATTTATTCACTTGGTGTCCTTTAGGCCAGTGCTGTGCAGAATCATTGCCCATAAGGACCTCCCTTTGGATGTACAGAGGGGTCAGTGCACTCAGGCTTCCTTCAATCCAGCAACTTCCTTGGCATAGGTTGCTGTTTCTATCAAGAACTGTCAGTAGTACCCAACTCTGAAAAAAAAATGGCACAGGTCCCTTGATTAGGCTACTGATCTGATTATCTACCCTGTACAAGGCAATAAGTTCCATCCCCAGGTCAATTCTGGTATTGAGAGTTGTAATAAAACATAACTAAATAAGTCATCAACTCTTGGTGACGCAGTTTAGATGCTAGAATGACTGACATCTATTACCTGATGGAAGATAACATGAGACTTAACTCTTGGGTGCTGGAAAGACCGTATTTGTTATACCAAAAAAGCACACACTCATTAAAACAACAGAAGGCATGGGGTGAAATGTAGGGAAGAAATTGGACGGACTTGTACAGTTTTAGAATAATTTATAAAAATGGATTTTATTGAAAAAATAGAGATTAAAATCTTAGAGCAGCAGGTTTTTTTTAGATTGACGGAGACATCCCTGGTATGTTCTCTCTGTAACAGTTGTTTCATCAGGACATGGCCTGTAATACAGTTTGTTACAACCTTGAACCCAGCTACTAGTAAAAGACCAAACAAGTCCTGAGAATTCTGAATTTTAGAAAAAAATGAGGACAATTTTTTGCTCTGAATCTTGTCTAACCTCTTGTGGCTCCCTAAGTAAACCTCAAGTCCAAGTCTAAACGCTTCTAAGTATCTTAAGAAAGCTCATTATTGTTGAGATGTGCGTTTTGCAATCATTCTATTTATTGTGACACAAAAATCCATAAAACTTAAAATAAGTCATCACACAGTTTGGATGCAAGTCTTGGAGAATGGAGCTGGGACTCACCTGTTAGTCTCTTCCCTGAGGACTACCTCATATAGTATTGGAAGGAGCTATGCAGCTGCCAAAAGAGAAACAATTGACAGCCTTATAGGGAACCACAGCAATGACTAGCAAGGCAAGAAGGATATAACCAAAGTGCAATGGTGGTATTTATTCCTTAGGGGCAATCAACAATTATTGGAAAGCCTGACCAATAGTAGAAATTCTATACCCACGGTGAGGTCATAGAACTCTAGAGGAGAACCTACCACTTACACTTTCTTAAACCAGTATCATTTTTAACTGCAGCATTCTAAACGTACTTTTATATCCATAGATAGGTATAGCTCTTGCCCTGCGTCAAGTAAGCTTCTTTTCTACAACAGATGAAGACCATCACAACTGGTCAAAAGGCAGAGAACAAATGTCCAGAGCTGTCCATTCCCAATAGATAGTATCTACAACACAATCCCTACACTTCAGGGTTAGGGACCATCTCAGAAGAAAAAGTCGAAAGACTGAATCAGGGGACCAGGATGTATACTGCAAGGTGGCATCTTCTGTAGATGAATGACAGGGTCTAAACCTAGGAAAGCTCAATGATATGCTCACTTAAGAAATGCATGATGACCACACCGGTTGATGTGTCAATGCAGATGGAGGAATGTAATGAAGCTCTACCCTTAGGTGAAGACCAACATACAATTAAAGTCGCTAAGAGAAGGGAAATCAGCCTGCTCTTATGGCACACAAAGAGGTAGAAGGGAAACAGAATAAGGTAAAAAAAAGACATAAATGAAGAACTCATGTATGAAATACTTAAACATTTTTTAAAAATTAAGTAGTAACAGACATGGTTACAGTGTCAAGGAAGAGTCACTAGCCTTCAGGCAAGTCATTGTCTTTTAAGGCAGATACATCAACAGGCATTGAGTACAGAGTAATCAACTCAGAGGGAATAGAAGTTCAGCTGAGTGGACAGAATATCAATAGACAGGAAGCAAAATTGTCCTTAACCAGAAACGTTGTTTGTGTGACAGAACATAAAATATTCTGAGGCCTCAGTGTGCGATTTGTTCACCTCCATGCTACTAAATGCAATAGCTAATCACATGTTTCTGCCTCTGCAATTTAGACGCAGGAGATTTGCAGCTGCATACTTTTAAAACATGCATTTATGAACTTAATTTATTCAGATTATCACCAATCAGAATTGTCTTTTGTGGCATGTACTGGAGCCTGAAAGACAGCAGCTTGAGCTAGAAATGACAATGTTGTAGTTATGTCATACACTATAGAGCACCTGTTCTATAGAGTCCAGACCTAAAGTCTCTGGTCCAGGAACCAAGTACACAGGTCTCCTCTCAGCTTTGTCAGAGAATTAGAAGGTAGCTACGCTATCCCAGTCTTTGCTTATAGTTTTATACATGGAAAAAAGTGGAATTCCTCTTTTTATTAAAGAACCATAGGAAGCCTCACCTAATAAAATTTCCTGTATTTGTCCTCAACATGGCTACATGGAATAAATATGCAACTGAAAGTAATTCCACTAAAATGGGAAGTAGCTACAACAATACATCTAATTTTACATTTGGAAAACTCTTTTAAAAAAAAAATCTAGAAACTCTAAGAAAATCAAGTACCATTCTTTTATGCTCAAAACTACTCTGTTGAGGAAGAAGGGAATATGAGTCAATGTTGTCCATGGAGATGCACATAGAGATAAGATGCACATTGAGATGGGATGGAGATGCACATAGAGACTGGATGGAGATGCACATAGAGACTGGATGCAGATGCACATAGAGATGGGGTGAAGGCACACATAGAGACAAGATGGAGATGCACATAGAAATGGGACAGTGCTGCTGCTCAGTGGGGAGGGGGGAGCAGAAAGGTGAAACATTTACAACCCAGAAGTAGTTGTGATAATGTGCTGCATGATGTTAAGACACGGACTTTGGCTACCAAGAAGGAGAGTGTGCAATTTCAAACCTGGGTAAAGATAGACCCCTTAATGGGAAGTGTTTTAAAAAAGAGATCACACACACACACACACACACACTCCTCCATTTTTAGGATGATGATGAAGGTTTTGTTTATTTATTTTTCTATTTTAATGGATGATTTTAAGTCTCTAATCTTAGCACAAAGAACAACCAAGGCAACCGAGGACAGCTGGATGAGGAGAACTCATCTTCAGGGAAGAGCACAGGAATTGCTTCTCAGTGCCATATCGTCAGACCTGAAAACATATATACAAAAAATGTAACACCAACTGAGCAGGTTACATTTATATATATATGTATGCATGCAATAGCAATTAGTGAAATAAGAAGCCATGGATTCTAAGGAGAGCAGAGAGGCAATTCTGGGAGAGCTTGGAAAGAAGAAAGGAAAGGAAAAAATACTGTAATCATATTATAATCCCCAAATTAAAGAGCCTAAGAAGTCTACAAGAATTTGTCTCTATATGAAGACATTCTAGACAAGGAAGACTTGATAATTGTTTCCTTCCGAGAAGCCAGGAAGAAGAGATAGAACACAAGAAGCAGGGTCCAGAACAAACTATACCCTTTAAGGGCAATCCTCCCAGTAGCCCACTTCCTCTCCAGTTAGGCCCCAATGTCCCAGTGAACCACATCTTCCAATGAGGCCTCTCTTCCAAATGTTTCTATTACCTACCAATATATATTAAGATGTGGACCTATTAGTGAATACTTCTTGGATAAGATGAAAGCCATAATCCAATCAAATCCCAAAGGCCCCACCTGTATACAGCTCAGTGATATTAAACCTTCAACATATGACCTTTGAGATTGGCATTTATTTTCCATTATACCTCCAGTGTTATGCTATGCTTCCATTTTAATGAAGACCATATTCAACTTCACCTGGCCACCTTAATAATAGCATAGCCATTTTATTTGTGTTTTCATTTTGGTGCACAATCTCATAAAGAATCACTGCCATCTATTGCCCACCTTAGTTCATCCATAGGAATCACTGGAACTTTTGTTCTAACTTATTTAATGAAATTCTTCCATTCTTCTATGTTCTAGATTTTCACAGAATAAGAAGCTCAGCATGGATCAAAGCGCAGCTATAAAGTTTCATAGTGTTTAAGGATACAATATAATATATATATAAAGGAGGACAGCAATAAAAATAGGAGTAATAGATTAGACAAAGATGAAAATGTCAAAAGATAAGGAGAATGGGAAAAGATTACACACAGTGCTGTGCAGCCTGGAAATACAGACAGATAAGCAACACTGTGGATATAAGAAAAGACTCTATGTACCTGAAAACAGTATCATAAGAAGCAAGGATAAAGTAAAGAGCAAAGCGAAGATAAAGATGCCTCCTCTGGGAGTTTCAGAAACTGAGCATGGTCAAAATCCTGAGCTGATCTAACTGGAAAACAGAGTGTTTACAAGGGAATAGCTATAGTTTTAGTCAACACACTTGAAGCTGGGAGCATCAGTAGAATCTGGGAACACTTCTGCGGCATTACTACCACACAGTACAGGATTGAAAGTGGAAACCAACAAGATCCCTATCCTTTGACAAAAAGTCTCTTTTCCTCACTCAGTGAAGAACAAATAATTATTTTAATTATTTTGAAGATGTCACCTGAAGTGCACAATGATGAGTATTCTAAGTGTTTATATGGCCTGCCATTTGGTAGTGTTGAAAGAAAGAGATGAAAATCTCTGACCTCCAGAGTGACTTTCATCTTTGTGCCTTACATAGCAAGAATGATACTATGTGCAGCCTAAATACTGAGCAAATGATAGACCTCTAAGAAAGAACTTAGTCTTTTTTTCTATACAGAGCCATTGCATTGCAAAGCATCAACAAAGCATAAGTATGTCTCAGAAGTTTATATCAGATTTAAAACCCCTATAAGTCGATCACAACATGCTCTTACTGCCATATTCAAATCACCTTTCATGTCTGCCATGGACAATGCAGTTTTTATCTTATAGAATGAGGAAATACTTGGCATTCACATCTGCAGTACATGAAATGTACTCTAACATATATCATAACATATAACATATGATCATCAAAAATAATGAATGAGGTTATGATGAATCTAAGTCAAAACAACAGAAGTCTCTTCTCTATGGGAAAGTAGTTCCTGAACTCTACAGGAAGGGGCATTAGAAGGCCTCCTCTTTGCAAACACTATTGCAATAAGTGACTCAGGTGAGAATTGTAATTCAGTGCTGAATCCGTCTCCTGAAATGTGTCTGCAAATAAACACTTGTTCTCGGGGTATTATTTCCTTGATTATTTGTTATAAAAGGAGCATAAAAGCTAATTAATGATGTAATCTGCAGACAGGACACTCCCAGAGACTCTACTTTAACAACAGAGAGAAAGAGACACTGTAGGGCAGTGGGCTGTGAGAAGCAGCTGGGTGCTTGGTTGAGCATAAGTCTGGAACCCCTAACCCTTATTGGACAGCAGGAGTTTGGCTCTGCTCCCAGGCCCTGGTTCTTTTCATTTAGCTTCAGCCCTCTACAGCCCCTCCCACAGAGAGATCTATGGCCATCAGTCACAAGGAACAAGCCTCAGGTCCTAGAGAGATTTACATACTAATGAGATGCCTGAAGGCCAGAGGGTGGAGCCAATTTAGCATTCTTCCCCAGCCCCTCCTCACTTTCTCCCTCCCTATTTAACTCGGGTCTGCCCTGAGTTTCACGGGGGTTCACATCCAGATCCAACCACCATCCAACATGACATTAAAGCCTGTAAAAACCCATGGACTTCCTCGTGTCATTGGGGCCATGCCATGAGGAACCATGGAGAAGGCCTTTAATGAGCCACTGTAGCCACCACCATGCCTAACTTTCCCTTGGAGGAACCCTCAGCGTTCCTAGCCACCCTACTCACAGCTGGCACCCAATGTGAGGAACAAACCCATGACATGAGATTAAGAGTTCCTTATAAAACACAACCAAACAGGTGAAGCAATTAAAGAAAACCATCCAGGATCTAAAAATGGAAGTAGAAACAATAAAGAAATCTCAAAGGGAGACTACCCTGGAGATAGAAAACCTAAGAAAAAGACCAGGAGTCATAGACGCAAGCATCACCAACAGAATACAAGAAATAGGAGAATCTCATGTGCAGAAGATACAATGGAAAACATTGACACAATTGTCAAAGAAAATGTGAAATGCTAAAAGCTCCTAACACAAAATATCCAGGAAATCCAGGACACAATGAGAAGGCCAAACCTAAGGATAATAGGTATAGATGAGGGTGAAGACTCACAAGTTAAAGGGCCAGTAAATATCTTCAACAAAATTATAGAGGAAAACTTTCCTAACCAAAAGAAAGAGGTGTTCTTAAATATACAAGAAGCCTACAGAACCCCAAATAGAATAGACCAGAAAAGAAATACCTCCCGTCACATAATAATTAAAACATCAAATATACAAAACAAAGAAAAATACTAAAAGCAGTAAGGGAAAAAGGTAAAGTAACATATAAAGGCAGACCTATAAGAATTACACAAGACTTCTCACCAGAGACTATAAAAGCCAGAAGATCCTGGACTGATATCATACAGACCCCAAGAGAACACAAATGCCAGCCCAGACTACCATACCCAGCAAAACTCTCAATCACTATTAATGGAGAAACTAAGATATTCCATGACAAAACCAAATTTATACAATATCTTCCCACAAATCCAGCACTTCAAAGGATAATTGATGGAAAACTCCAACACAAGGAGGAAAATTACAACATAGAAAAAAAACAAAAAACAAAAAAACAAAAAAAGAAGTCTTCCAAGAACCCCAAAAGAAGACAGTTACACAAACATAATTCCACCTCCAATAACAAAAGTGACAGGAAGCAACAATCATTTTTCCTTAATATCTCTTAATATCAGTGGACTCAATTCTCCAATAAAAAGACATAGGCTAGCAGACTGGATACATAAACAAGACCCAGAATTTTGCTGCATACAGGAAACACACCTTTGTGACAAAGGCAGACACTACCTCAGAGTAAAAGGATGGAAAACAATCTTCCAAGCAAATGGTCCCAAAAAACAAGCTGGAGTAGCAATTCTAATATCAAATAAAATTTATTTTCAACAAAACATAATCAAAAAAGATAAGGAAGGACACTTTATACTCATCAAAGGGAAAATGTACCAAAATGAAGTCTCAGTTCTGAACATCTATGCCCCAAATGCAAGGGCACCCACATACATAAAAGAAACTTTGCTAAAGCTCAAAGCATACATTACACCTCACACAATAATAATGGGGGATGTCAACACCACACTATCAGCAATGGACAAATCATGGAAAAGAAACTAAACAGAGATACAATGAAACTGACAGAAGCAATGAACCAAATGGATTTAACTGATATATATAAAACATTTCACTTGAAAACAAAAGAATATACCTTTTTCTCAGCACCTCATGGTACCTTCTCCAAAATAGACCATATAATTGGTCACAAAACAGGCCTCAACAGGTAAACAGGTACAAAAAGATTGAAATAATCCCTTGAACCCTTTCAGACCACCATGGACTAAGGCTGGTCTTTAATAATGACAAAAACAACTTATAGCCCACATTCACATGGAAACTGAACAATGCTCTACTCAAGGATGACTTGGTCAAGGAAGAAATAAAGAAAGAAATTAAAGACATTTTAGAATTTAATGGAAAAAAGGACACATCATACCAAAACTTGTGGGACTCCATGAAAGCAGTACTAAGAGGAAAACTCAGAGCTCTAAGTACCTTCAAAAAGAAACTGGAGAGAGCATACATTAACAACTTGACAGCACACCTGAAAGTGTTAGAACAAAAAGAAGCAAATAGACCCAAGAGGAGTAGACGACGGGAAATAATCAAACTCAGAGCTGAAATCAACCAAGTAGAAACAGAATGAACTAAACAAAATATCAACAAAACCAGGACCTGGCTCTTTGAGAAAATCAACAAGATAGATAAACTCTTAGCCAGACTAAACAAAGGCCACAGAGATAGAATCCAAATTAATAAAATCAGAACTGAAAAGGGAGACATAACAACAGAAATTGAGAAAATTAAAAAAAAATCATCAGATCCTACTACAAAGGCCTATACTCAACAAAATTGGAAAAATCTGGATGAAATGGACAATTTTCTAGACAGGTACCAGATACCAAAATTAAATTAGGAGCAGATAAACCATCTAAACAGTCCTATAAACCTTAAAGAAATAGAAGAAGTCATTAAAAGTCTCCCCACCAAAAAAATTCTGGGACCAGATGGTTTTAGTGCAAAATTCTATCAGACCTTCAAGGAAGACCTAATACCAATTCTCTTCAAATTATTCCATCAAATAGAAACAGAAGGAACACTACCCAATTTGTTCTATGAAGCTACAATTATGCTCATACCTAAACCACAGAAAGACTCAACAAAAAAAGAGAACTACAGACCAATCTCTCTTATGAATATTGATGCAAAAATACTCAATAAAATTCTCACAAACCGAATCCAAGAACACATCAAAGCAATCATCCATCATGATCAAGTAGGCTTTATCCCAGGAATGCAGGGATGGTTCAATATTCAGAAATACATCAATGTAATCCATACATAAATAAACTCAAAGAAGAAAACCACATGGTCATCTCACTAGATGCTGAGAAAGCATTTGACAAAATTCAACATCCCTTCATGTTAAAAGTCTTGGAAAGATCAGGTATTCAAGGCCCATACCTAAACATAGTAAAAGCAATATATAGCAAGCCAGTAGCCAACATCAAACTAAATGGAGAGAAACTTGAAGCAATCCCACTAAGATCAGGGACTAGACAAGGCTGCCCACTCTCACCCTACCTATTCAATATAGTACTGGAAGTCCTATCCAAAGCAATTAGACAACAAAATGAAGTCAAAGGGATACAAATAGGAGAGGAAGAAGTCAAAATTTAACTATTTGCAGATGATATGATAGTATACTTAAGTGACCCTAAAACTTCCACCAGAGAACTCCTAAACCTGATAAACAACTTTAGCAAAGTAGCTGGATATAAAATCAACTCAAACAAATCAGTAGCCTTCCTCTACTCAAAAGATAAACAGGCTGAGAAAGAAATTAGGGAAATGATACCCTCCACAATAGCCACAAATAATATAAAATATTATTTGAACTAACCAAGCAAGTGAAAGATCTGTATGACAAGAACTTCAAGTCTCTGAAGAAAGAAATCGAAGAAGATCTCAGAAGATGGAAAGATCTCTCATGCTCCTGGATTGGCAGGATTAATATAGTAAAAATGGCCATCTTGCCAAAAGCAATCTACAGATTCAATGCAATCCCCATCAAAATTTCAAATCAATTCTTCATAGAGATACAAAGAGCAATTTGCAAATTTATTTGGAATAACAAAAAATCCAGGATAGCTAGAACTATTCTCAACAATAAAAGAACTCTGGTGAAATCACCATCCCTGACCTCAAACTGTACTACAGAGCAATAGTGATGAAAACTGCATGGTATTGGTACAGAGACAGGCAGGAAGATAAGTGGAATAGAATTGAAGATCCAGAAATGAACCCACACACCTATCTTTGTCACTTGATCTTTGACAAAGGAGCTAAAACCATCCAGTGGAAAAAGACAACATCTTCAACAAATGGTGCTGGCTCAACTGGAGGTCAGCATGTAGAAGAATGCAAATTAATCCATTCTTATACCCTTGTACAAAGCTCAAGTCTAAGAGGATAAAGGACCTTCACATAAAACCAGATACACTGAAACTAATAGAAGAGAAGGTGGGAGAAGACACTTGAATACCTAGGCACAGGGGAAAAGTTCCTGAACAGAACACCAAATGGCTTATGCTCTAAGATCAAGACTTGACAAATAGGACCTCATCAAATTGCAAAGCTTCTGTAAGGCAAAGGACACTGTCAATAAGACAAAAAGGCAACCGACAGATTGGGACAAGATCATTACCAATCCTACATCCGATAGAGGGCTAATATCAAATATACACAAAGTACTCAAGTAATTATACTCCAGACAACAAAATAACCCCATTAAAAATGGGGTACAGTGCTAAACAAAGAATTCTCAACTGAGGAAACACGAATGGCAGAGAAGCACCTTAAGAAATGTTCAACATCCTTAGTCATCAGGGAAATGCAAATCAAAACAACCCTGAGATACCACCTCACACCAGTCAGATTGGCTAAGATCAAAAATTCAGGTGATAGTAGATTCTGGCGAGGATATGGAGAAAGAGGAACACTCCTCCATTGTTGGTGGAGTTTCAAGCTGGTACAACCACTATGGAAATCAGTCAGCTGATTCCTCAGAAAATTGGACATAGCACTACATGAGGACCCAGCTATACCACTCCTGGGCATATACCCAGAAGATGCTCCAACATATAACAAGGACATATGTTCCACTATGTTCATAGCAGCCTTATTTATAATAGCCAGAAGCTGGAAAGAACCCAGATATCTTTCAACAGAGGAATGGATACAAAAAATGTAGTACGTTTACACATGGAATATTACTCAGCTATTAAAAATAATGAATTCGAGAAATTCTTAGGTAAATGGATGGAACTAGAAAATATCATCCTAAGTGAGGTAACCCAATCACAAAAGAACACACATGGTATTTACTCACTGATAAGCGGATATTAGCCCAAAAGCTTGAAACAGCCAAGATTCAACTAACAGACAGCATGAAGCTCATGAAGAAGGAAGAGCAAGTGTGGATGCCTAGGTCTTACTTAGAAGGAGTAACAAAATACCCAAGGGAGCTAATATGGAGACAAAGTGTGGGTCAGAAACTGAAGGAGGGGTTGTCTAGAGACCATTCCACCTGGGTATTCATCCCATATGCAGTCACCAAAGATAGAGGCTGATATGGATGTCAGGAAGTGCATGCTGACAGAAATCTGATATGGCTGTCTCCTTAGAGGTCCCCCAGAGTCTGACATACCCAGAGGCAGATGCTCACAGCTAACCATTGATCTGATCAAGGGTTCCCAATGGAGAAGTTAGAGAGAAGACTGAAGGAGCTGAAAGGGTTGGTGGCCCCATGAGGAGAGCAACAATACCAACCAACCAGAGCTCCCCAGGGTTTAAACCAGCAGCCTAGGAGCACATAGGGAGGGACCTATGACTCTAGCTGTATGTAGGGGAGGATGGCCTTGTTGCGCATAGGTGGGAGAGGAGATCCTTGGTCCCATGAAGGCTGAACGCTGAGTGTGGGGGGAATTTGAGGGTGGGGAGGTGGGAGTGGGGGGTAGGTGGAGGAACACCCTCATAGAAGCAGGAGGAGCGGGGATGGGATAAAAGGGTTCATGCGTGGTGGGGGGAATGGGGTAAGAGGATAACATTTGAAATGTAAATATAATATCCAATTTTTAAAAAAGAGTCCCTTATTGTGACACACAGGAAACCGCCATCTTGTTGGGAAGTTGAGCATGAGTCAGACAAATTCAAATTGAAGAATACAAATCTAGGGATGGGAGTGTGATCTTGAAAGCAGTATTGTAAAGGGCAAAGAAAAGAAATGTGGGGATTTCTGTGCATGAGGAGAGACAAAAACAGTAACAGCTGACAATTCAACATTTGGGTTCTAGGCCAAAATGAAATTAATAAAACAGATGTAAAATGTTATTAGAATGGCTGATGAGATCTGAACAACATGACCTATGTATCATATTGTAATCTGGTTGTTCTATGATGCTAGAAGGGTTTAGATCTTAAGTGCCTACCAAAAGATTGTGCAGCAGTACTCACTAGAGGCCTTTTTGGAAGTTTTTGGACCATGAGAGCTCTGATCTCAAGAATGGACGAATTCATTATGCATTCACATCTTAGTGAGTTGTTGGGTCATATGGACAAGTTAGGAGATTTGGCCTAGTTGGATGAAGTAGTTCATACACAAGGTGTATTTTTCTTCCTGGCCCCCGCCTTTCCTCATCTCTGATTCTGGCCATCACAATGTAAATGCTTCTATATTCTCCCTTTTCTGAGTGGGTCCTTAGTAACAGCCCTAAAATAGACTGGATATCTGCAAGTATGAGGTAAAACAAACCTTTCTTACTTTTAAGTAATTTTCTCTTTTTTGTTTTTTGTTTTTTGTTTTTTGTTTTTTGTTTTTTGTTTTTTGTTTTTTGTTTTTTCGAGACAGGGTTTCTCTGTGTAGCTCTGGCTGTCCTGAAACTCACTCTGTAGACCAGGCTGGCCTCGAACTCAGAAATCCGCCTGCCTCTGCCTCCCAAGTGCTGGGATTAAAGGCGTGTGCCACCACCACCCGGCTTAAGTAATTTTCTCAAGTATTGTGTCACGGGCATAGACAAGTGACAGTTACAAATATAAGTAGTAAGACTCAAGCATATGATTGATGCACCAAAGAGATACATGTGCAAGCACATGGTTCCAATAAAATGCCCGCAAGGAACATTAAACCTGACGATGGAAGGTCATGATCTTTAGGGCTAAAAGTAAAGAATCTCTAAGGCCCAGTGAAGGAGTAGTGGTCACTGTCCTATTCCAGAACATCTCATTGTTTCAAGTTTATCCAAATACAGGTTGGGAGAACATGGCTGTGCAATTAAGCCTTTTGCTTCTTGTATAACATCACAAACTTATGGCTCTGTAAATATTTTTGAAAATAGAAAAGGACCTTAAGACTATAACACTTTATAGTAATAATTATGTTCTTATAACTGATCACTTGTTATGCTGGATACCCCAGTACATACTCTAAAAAGCACATATCAGTTTCCCTTCAAAGAAATAACCTCTACTCATTTATCTTTCAGGCCAGAAATCTGGAAAACTCTCTCTCCCAGGTCTCTCCAGCCCAACCTCTCCCCACACCTGAGTCCATGAACCACCAAACAGAGAACATGCAGGAGCAGGACCTAGGACCCCTACACATTTGTACTGGATGTTCAGCTTGGTCTTCATGTGGGTCCCCTAACAATTGGAACAGAGGCTCTCTCTGATTCTGTTGTTTGTCTATGGATCCCCCTCCCTGAGCTGAATGAACTGACTGATCAGGTCTCAGTAGGAAAGGATGGGCTTAGTCCTGCTGGGACTTGATGTCCCAAGGTTAGGTGGTACCCAAGGTGGGCTTCTCCTTTTCTGAAGAGAAGGAGACGGGGACATGGAGGGAGGGATTTGTGAGGGTGGGACTGGGAGGAGAGGAGGGAAACGGATTGCTACAGAGATGTAAAGTGAATGAATGAATGAATAAATAAATATCCTGGTATTTCACATTTATTCTAATATCTTGACATTTCTGAAAATCTTTTCCTCTGCTGCTGCTTGTGTCCTATTATAATTTATTTGCCCATCTTAATTAATGTAGATTAAAAAATAAAATGAGAATAAATTAGACCATTTTAACCATAGGCATGAAGTCAAATTCCCTGAAGATCCTGCGTTAGTTCAAAATTTGTCTTTGAATGGCTTTTTCTCTGTTCTTTCAAATGACAATATATCCTCACACAATGCCTTAAAGTTATTTTGATGATTAAGGTAGATAACCTTTGTGGTGCTCTATTAAGATTGTGTGAATTTTTTTTTTCCTGGATAATAGTTTAGTTGCTTCAGATGGAATCTACAGAAACAGAGAGCAATGCAGTAATTAGGATAAGGCACACTGAGGGTTTTAACACCGAATGTTGAAGGAAAGCTTTGAAAACATTTGCTTTAGAGGAACTACACTCCAGATGGAAGGTTTACCAGTAGCAGAAAAGACTTCATCCTTGTGTATGGAAAGAGAACCACGAGAGAATTTCTTTAAGCCTAAGAAAACAATATTGTGTAACTTATACAAAATTATTCACTCAACAGCCATCCCTCAAAGTTGAGTAACTTAACCATTCATTTGTTTGTTTATGTATTTATCTTAGCATTTCTGGTCTACCATGATGAAAAGAAACAGAGGGGGGAAATTTTATTTCATATTAACACTTCCATACCATAGTCTACCATCAAAGGAAGCCATGGCAACAACGTGAGGTGAAAACCCAGGGACAGGAGCTGAAGCAGAAACAACGAAGGAATTCTGCTTACCCACTTGCTCCCCATGGCTTGCTTGGCTTACTTTCTCATACAACATAGAACACCTGCCTTGTCCAAATTGTGGGAGTGTTTCTACATTTGGGCTAGAAAATCCATTGCATACTTAGAGCTTAATGTGTTATTATTTGGGGGCTTGGAATATAGAAATTCATAAAAAAGATGCAGTCGATGAAGGTCTGGTTTATGAGTTTTCAACTCAAGTGAAGATTCTATCAGAACCATTGGTATGATATTTTAATTTAAAACCCTGGTCATCTGGGAATGAAGAATCAACTGTGATTAAGAAGAGACCATTATCACTGAGGCAAAATCATCTAACAAGTGTTTCTTCAACACACAGAATACACAGAAACTGTAGTCCAAAGGCTATATGTATTTTATGCTGCCAGATGAACTTAGTAATGTGTGAATTTCCCAGGCAATTCAGTTTTTGAAAGTTTGAGGAGTAATGGAGAGCAGCTCAGGTTTGGCACTATGAGAGGTCAGCAGACTCCTGGTAAAGGTGACACCTCAGTTGCAATATTGAAGAAATCATGGATAGAATTAGAAGCTTCCCACCATACAACAGGGTCAGAGTCCCAAAAGAGGTTGCTGGTGAAAATGCCAAGTGTCACGGGAGACCTCTGCATTTTGGAAATGCTAGTACCATGGGATGACAACTACAGCCGTGCAGTTGAGGTGGGCTGAGCTTGCAAAGTTATATGTGTGTGCTGTGAATGTCAGACCTGGGGAAGTAGAGGTATTCAGGCCTTGTGAAGCCCATAAGATCGTGAGAGAGTCCCAGACATCAGACATTTGCTGTTTACAATGTTGGAACTTTATTTGGTTTGATTTGACTTGGACTGTTCCCTGATTTTTCCCTTTGCTGTTAGAAAGTATTTAATTGTTCTTGATTTTACAGAAACCCATAGTTAAAAGACTTGGAATATTTAACAGCTATTTTGGATTTTTTAAGAGATCGTAGACTTTTAAAGTGTTGAAGGTTTTAGAGACGGTAGGGCTTTCACAGTTCTACCATGTGTATATTGTAATATTAGTGGGATATCTTGAGGATAAACAAGAAAGGAAGGGCTATGGTTTAATAAGCCATGTGTTTTTCTGACCTTAGTTGACATCCCATGAGACTATAGGTGACGTAAGTGCCCTGTGACTTGATGTGCCGATGGTTAGGAGATTCCTAGCATGGGTACTGAGACCCCAACCCAGTTCCTCTGCAAGAGCAGAGAACACTCTACACCAGAGAACTCCAGAAGTTTTATTTCTGAACGATTTGGATCAGAGACTTCTAACTTCTTTCTCTTCTCTAGGCAGTTTAGTGTGTATTTATCCGATGTGTTTAATGTATGCTATGATGACATCATATATATATATATATATATATATATATATATATATATATATATATTTACTATGACAATGTTATATCAGATACATGAATAAGACAGTCTTAAAATTAAAATGAATGTAACTACATTAATTATAAACCTATAAACCCTGTAAATATATTTGTAAGTTAATAGTTTTGTGAAGATTTATTTTTTATTTATTTAGGGGGTTTTGTTGTTTTTATTGGATTTGTTATTGTTTTATCTTGTTGGATTTTTTTTTTTGGTTGCTTTTGGGGTTTTTTGCTTTGTTTTGATTTTGTCAAGAATGATATATAAAAAATTTATTTTTGTTGCTTTGAGTCACAGTTTTGTATTGTCCAGGCTGGTATTTATTCTAATATTGATTAAATCACACTAATGTTTAGTCAAAGATGGCCTTAAATTTTTGATATTGCTCCCTCAGTCTCTCAAGTTCTTGGATTAATGGCATGTACTACCACACCATACTTTAACACACGATTTTCTTTTTAAATTTATTTTAATCTATATTTCAGCTTGAAATATATGCTTCTTTTACCTGGAGGTAAATTTAGGGCATATGTTAGGTCTCAGAGGGTGCTGAGTGTGTAAACCCAATCCTCATACCCTTAACACAATAACCACAGCCATCTTTCTAGACAGAGAGCTGTTCCTTTACTTCCTGATTTACAGACTTGCTCACTGTAGACACTATAAAGAAACTCATACAGAATACAGTCGTTGTGTACTGAATTCTTCTGCATGGCAAAACGTTTTCAAGTTTTATCTAAGTAGAATCTGTATCTGTACTTCACCTCATCGTCACTGAAGCTTAGGTCACGAGTATCTCCTAGAGGCCCATGTATTGAAGGTTTTGTCTCCAGTTTTACACGACTGGTAGCTGGTAAGACCCTTAGGAACTGGAACCTGTGTTATGTCTTGGTGGACTGTTCATGCAGAGGATAGAGACTAGGTTGCCAACATACATACTGAGTGGCTCACAACACCTCATAACTAGAGCTTCAAGGAATCTGAAACTCCCACCATCTTTTGTCTTTTGCCTTCCCTGTGGCCCTGAACACATGTGATTCACAGAAACTGAAGGAGGCATGCACACATAAACACACACACATGAGCATGCACACAGCATACACACACAGATACATGCACATACACACATATACATGCATACTCATACATATGCACATATGCATGCATACATATACACACATGTACATAAACACACATACATATACATACACAAACACACACATGTACACACACAAACATACATATACACATATACACATACATACACATATACACACATGCACACAAACACACACATACACACATGTAAATAACACAATAAAGTCATATCCAGGAAGAGATTTTAGGTCATAGAAAGGATTCAAATATCTCTTATTTTTTAATTTCAATCAGGAGGTGAATAGTTCTGCTTTGTTAGAGCCCATTGCTACAAAACAATGCCTCGGCCTAGACCTCAAAGCTAAAAACCCAATCAATCTTGACTGAACTTTCTAAACTTTGAATCAAAATAAATCTTTATGATTTAAAAAAATGTTTATCTAAGATATTTTGTTAATGCAACAAAGATGCAGTAGACCTTACTATCTGGACATACCACATTCCTCTAATATGCTCATTGGCTTAACACTTAGGTTGTTTCCAATTTTCAGATATTTTAAAGTGTTGCTATGAGTATACACCTACAGAATGTTGCACGAAAGTTCTGGGCTTTTTTCATTTTTTTAATTGGATTTAATTTTTTATTTACATTTCGAACGTTATCCACTTTTCTGGTTTTCTCTCCAGAAATCCCCTATTCCATCTCCCCTCCCCCTGCTTCTATGAGGGTGCTTCCCCACACACCAACACACTCCCACCTCACCACCCTGGCATTTTCCTACAATGAGGCATCGAGCCTTTACAAGACCAAGGGTCTCTCCTCCCATTGTTGCCATACGCAGCTAGAGCCATGGGTCCTTCCTTGTCTACTCTTTGGTTGGTGGTTTAGTCCCTAAGTGCTCTGGGAGGTCTGGTTGGTTGATATTGTTGTTCTTCCTATGGGTTGCAAACCCCCTTAGCTTCTTCAGTCCTTTCCTTAATTCCTCCATTGGAGACCCAGTGTTCAGTCCAATGGTTGGCTGTAAGCATCCACATCTGTATTTGTCAGGCTCTGGAGCCTCTCAGGAGACAGTTATATCAAGGTCCTATTAGAAAGCACTTCTTGGTATCTGCAATAGTGTCTGGGTTTGGTATCTGTATATGGACTGGATCCCCAGGTAGGGCAGTCTATGGATAGCCTTTCCTTTGAGTATCTGTCCCACACTTTGTCCCCATATTTCCTCCCGTGAGTATTTTGTTCCCCCTTCTAAAAAGGACGGAAGCATCTACACTTTGGTCTTCCTTCTTCTTGAGCATTATGTGGTCTGTGAATTGTATCTTGGCTATTCAGAGCTTTGGAGCTAATATCCACTTATCATTGACTGCATGCCATGTGTATTCTTTTGTAACTGAGTTACCTCACTCAGGATGACATTCTCCAGTTCCATCCACTTGCCTAAGAATTTCATGAAGTCATTGTTTTTAGCAGCTGAGTAGTACTCCATTATGTAAACGTACCACGTTTTCTGTATCCATTCCTCTGTTGAAGGACATCTGGGTTCTTTCCAGCTTCTGGCTATTATAAATAAGGCTGCTATGAACTTACTGGAGCATGTGTCCTTGTTACATGTTGGAGCTTCTTTTGGGTATATGCCCAGGAGTGGTATAGCTGTGTCCTCAGGATGTTCCGTTGTCTGTCCTGTTGTGTTTATGTCTAGAAGACTGTTGGACCAGTGGGAAACTCAATGTTTAACCTTTTAGGGGACTGTCCTGATTTCTATACTGGTGCTTCATTTTATATTCTTATCAGTAGTGTCCACTTCAAATCTCACACATCCGGAGATACGGTGTAAAGTAACATCTCATCCTGGTTTCAATATTTATTATCTAATTAGTGACATCAGTTGTATTTCCATATGCTAATTAGTCATTCATGTGACTGCTTTGGGACAAAAGGAGGTGAGAACCATTTGCTTATATCTGATTCACTTACTTTTCATTAGCTACTGTGTTATAATATGTCTCCACAGGCTGTGGCTACAAATTCCTTGTCCAGTTATCATTCAGTGGGGATGCTCCACTTTCAGTAAAGTGATTCTTTATATCACTTGCAAATGACAACATTGGGCCCTTACTTTTTGCTGTGAATGAACATAATTATTCATATTGCACACTGCACAAACTAAGACTGTCACTTTCACCATGCAGGTAGGGCTAAAATGTTTCAATCCTTTTTTTTTTTTTTTTCACAATAGCCCTACATGTAAATTCTTATCACGAGCATCTCAAAATATAAATGTATCTACTTTGGCATAATATTCCAAATTCTTGTATAACTGGATTGGACCCAGGTGAGCAGATTCCAAATCTTTTAATTTTCAACATGCTACTTACGTTCACTTCCCTTGTGTGTTTTTGGTGTCATTGGTATGAAAACATTTCTAATCTGATGTCACAAAGATTCATGTCTCTGTTTTCATTAGAGTCTTTTTATGTGGTAGCCCTGACACACAAGTCAGTGATCCCTTTTGAATTAGTTTTGTCCACAGTAAGAAGTAAGAGTCCAATGTTGCCATTTGCAAGTGCATATACAATTGTTCCAGTGCTGTTTGCTGAAGAGAAGTTTCCCTATGAGACACTTTTAAGTCCTTCATCAAAATGTAAGTAATGAGTACTGATTTGGGGATCTGAATTTTTCCATTGATTGATATGCTGATCCATATTCATTTTAGGCTTCTGGAGTTTGTATTAAGCATGGCCTTTAGCAGGAATAAAGCCTGCATGTTTCAGATAAGTGTCAATGAAGCAGAAGGACTGACCTTTGCTGGGGTTTGAACAAGTCATTAGTTAACATCTGCGTGTGGCAACTTTCAATCAACTTGCAGACAATGATTAAAAAGTCCTAGCCCTTTAATTTGGACATGCCATTATTACCACAACACTATCTAAACTCTGTGACACAAAAGTCCTAACTCAAGGTCAGACAAGAAAAGTGCTCAGTGTTTGGGGACTTGTTTTTCTGTTACATAACCATTTCTTGCCTGTAACACTCTTCGATGTT
The DNA here is from genome assembly GCF_011762505.2 of Arvicanthis niloticus. Classification (NCBI taxonomy): domain Eukaryota; kingdom Metazoa; phylum Chordata; class Mammalia; order Rodentia; family Muridae; genus Arvicanthis; species Arvicanthis niloticus. Next base: position 47,571,165 of record NC_047678.1, read on the forward strand.
CTTGTTAGCTCCATTCTTGAATGTAGGTGACAAAGTTAAATTTATAAGAACAGCAACTCTATTTTTCTTCTTTTTTAAACTGAAGAAAGTCTTTTGTGACATAGTAGCTTTTATAGTCTATATTACATAAGTTTTAAAAATGGGAATGCCACACGATTCTGCTACCAAAACAATTGGACCATGGATGACTTTATCTTAGTCGTATTTACTGTGTACAGGTGAGTCCTGTTTCATGAATATGTGGTATCACTTTACCTGTATTCATAAATGGAGAAGGCACACACTGTAATGTAGATTCTAAGAAGAGAACATCAGAGCACAGATAGATAAATAATTTAACCAAAGTCACAGAACTAGAAAGTTTTTGTATCAGGATTTAAATAAATCTAGACATGGTGAGTTCCAGAGCTCATAGCTCAGAGAATAACTGCCAAGGAGAGTTGAAGTATAGCTGTTCAGGCCAGGATTGAGAAAGATGATGTCCTTGGAGAATTGATAATTATGCAAAGTCTTAGGACCATAGAACATCGCTAACTATATTGCATACTGCACAAACTAAGAGTGTCAGTTATACCATACAGCTAGGGATAAAAGGCTTCAATTCACTTTCTTCACAATAGCCCTGCCTGTAAATCCTTATCACATGCACCTCAAAATATAAGGTATTGACTCTGAGATAATATTGTATAACTGGATTGGATTCAGGTGAGCAGACTCCAGTTTCTCATTGAGAAGTCTTCACACTGGCTTGTGTATTGATGTCGTCCTTGTTTAGCTCATGTTTGGGCAGCCATGTTCATAAAACTTTATGGATGTAGCTTCAGACATTATTAAGAGACACAATCTCACAGCAAACCTCTTGATTGTCTGGTGCTCACAATTTTTCCAACTCCTCTTTGGCTGCTAAGGAATACTGAGAGGTGGATAAATAGTCTTCTCCATGGAAGAGAACAGAGATTAATTATCTAATACCAAGTATCCCTGAAAACAAATGTACAAGTCACATTAAATGGACTGGACAGATTATATTTAGGAATATATATGTGTATACATATATGCACATAGTAAAAATTAATTTAAAAGGTAATGAATTTGAAATAGAGCAAAAAAAAGGAGTATATGGAGAGGGTTTAGAGAGAGGATAGGGAAAGGATAAATCGTGTAATTATATTATAATCTCAAAAATAAATAAATGAATGGAGCCGTCACCCTGTTTAATTCAGTCAGGCTCATTTGTCACAGCCTATTGTATTCTGAGATCTGTGACATTATTTGACTTTGAGAATATTTTCTTTTTATGGAAAATCTCACTTTTTGTGATGTTCAAGTCAATAAATTATGACAACTGCACATAATCACACACTTATCACCCTATCATTATGAAGAATACTTTCCTTCAGTGTCCCCAATGACCCTGATTTACCCAGAAGAAAGAGAGCTCCTGGGACATAAGCCTGTCAGACTGTTCCAAAGATGAAAGAGTCATAAAATACAAAGATGAATAGCCCACCTGACTTCCGTTATCCTTCTAAAACCCTAAAGTTTCATTCTGAGACTCTCACACAGCCAGTCTTGTCCCTAGACTTTACTCTGTGGTGAGATCATGTACCTATTTTCTCTGCCATGCTTTTATTTTTTTCAAGAATGTCATATAACCAATTTATTCAATACCTAATTCATCTCTATTTTCTGCATTATATGATGAGTTTGTGAAAAGTTATTAGTTTGTAATTTATTCTGTTTTTTTTTCCTTGTTAGAGTGGTGGGAATAATGCCCTCTCCAGCTGTGTCTGTTTCTGAGCTGAAATCAATTACCTACTTTTTGAAGAGAGGAAGAAAACCTTGAAGAATATAATACTCATTTATACGCACATTTATAAATTGGATTTTTAATAAGAGTAGGTGACATGCATGTAATGGTCAGAGCTTTCCCAAAGGAAAGATGGACCATAACAAAAACAATGACCAAAAAAAAAAATAACAAAGATGAGAAAATGTTCAAAATTTCAGAGAACACAAAATACAGACCTAAAGAACTACTTACGCTTTACAAAGACAATAGTCTTTTTATGACGGTCTAGGGTACAAACAATTGCTTTAAGCAGTTCTCTGCTGGCGGTTATTGTACTGTGGTCTTACCAATTAAGGACCAACCTCTCATGGAAAGCCAGTGATTGCATCATAACTCTTTTTACAGTGCTGTAAGGAATGAATGTGTGGCGCCTTTTGTTTCCTAACGGACTCATCTTCTAACAGTAATCATAAAATTATTACTCTGCAACCTTGTAAATGATTACATGTTACTAAAAGGAATGGCATCAGTCTCTCAGCGCACACTCAGGGGGTTCCAGCATTGGCTGAAGAAATCAGGTGTGAGCCTGGGAGCCTTTCTTCACACTAGTGGAAGTGAATATGGTCCTCTGTACACTGCATCCTCCTTGCAGGTTTAAAACATAAAGGTAAATTCTGTTCCTCCCAAAAGATTGCCACTTGCCACATAGCTCATTTCTTTATTCTTGTGTTTAAACCTCCCTCACTGGACATAAGAGGGATAATATTATATAAGCATTTAAAGGGACAGATTGTTTTTTGAGAGACAGTAAGAAAGGGAAGTGACAATATTGTACACTGAAAGATTTCAAATAGCTTGCAGAAATCAACACAGAAGTATACACACACACATATACACACACACATATATATATACACATACACTTATCTGTATATATACATGCATATATATACACATACATATATATACACACATACATACACACAAACATGTATACACACATATATACATGCATATACACCCATGAAGACAGGGATGGGTGGGTGGGGAGGAAGAAGCAGCCACTGACCTGGCCTCAGTTCCTTTTTGCTGTCTCACAGGTGTTCTAGGAGCCATCTTAGATCTAATGCCATGTATAGCAGATCAGGACTCTTCAAGGAGTCCTAGGAGCCTGTGGCGCTGTGTGCTCCATCCCACTTTTTCCTTCACAAAGTTGACCTCCACATCCCCCACGGCTGCGTAAAGTCTAATATATGTGTAAGAGAATACACAAGACTGTAAATAATGTACATATACACAGTCATTCATTCAAAACCAATATGAAGTGTATATAATGTAATGTATATTTGAAAATAAGATAAATATGTAGTTGCCAAAATCAGCACATTATTCAGAGCCAAGAAGCTTTAAATGGTGCTGACACAGCAAGGCATTTAAATCTGGAGAAAAAAAAAAAACACAGTGAACTTGAAGAACATGCATATCATAGCTACTCGGCTCACCTGCAGGAATCATCTGTGCTAACATAAACATCCCGAGTAGCTCTTGTTATCTAGTTTTCCCTTTGCCATTAAAAAACCCTAGATAACTGAAGTATATAAAGAGAGGTTTGTTTTAGTTTCGTTTTGGAAGTCTGCATCCTAGAAGGACTTGCCTTGTGGCATTGAACTTACAGAAAGGCAGCAGACCCTGGCTAGAAGACATGCTACAGCAAGGCTCCTCACCTCATAACCAGGAAGTAAAGAAGAAGAAAAGTCACAGGGGCCTCCAACACCTTTCAAGAGTAAGCCCCAGTTGCCCAAAGCCCACCCCTCTAGGCCCAACCTCCTAAGGTTTCTGCGCTCCTATGAGCCAGGCCAGAGATCAATTCCTTCATGCTTGGACACTGAAATGACACTCAAATGTCAACCTGTAGCATATCACTAAGTGCTTCAAGGTTCACTGTAAGGCAGATGGCTCTTGCTCTGACATCCACTTTTCTTTCCTTCTCAGCATTGCCCATGGTGCTAAGTTTTCATTTGACTACCTGGAAGCAAGAAGTGTACTCCATGCACCACCTTACTGCTCTCTGTGGCTGTGGAGGTGTGGACAATACTGGTTATTGAAGCACTGATAAAAGGTGAGACTTCCAGGAAGACCAATAAAGGGAGAGAGAACCATTTTTTTTCTGCCTCTTGCCCTTTTTTATTGCGTTGAGAACAGGAGCAAAGGCACATCCAGCTAACCTTACTGATGGAAGAGATCTGCCTAAGCAAGTAGAGCAGAAATATGCCAGAAAAATAAGACTCCAAGCCACTGATGAGACAGCAGCTACCGCACTACCCCAGCGGTCTACCTCCAAGGTGATTTCATGAGAATGAGAAATGAACTTGTGTTTTCTAAAGACAACTTTATCTTGGGCTGAAACCAATCAAAAGAAAGAAAGAAAGAAAGAGAGAGAGAGAGAGAGAGAGAGAGAGAGAGAGAGAGAGAAAGTATTCTAAAATTGTATCAGACTATAAACCGCTACAGTGGTATTTTATTTATTTTATTTGTTGGTTTATATACAGTGCATGTGTGAGCATATTATCTGAGCTGAGTAATTTTTTAATTGACCATATTATATTGATGAGGCATTCTGAATATGTCTATGATTTTGAACTGGTCTATAATCAAGTAACTCTTAAGGGAGCCATTCCTCAGTGACTTCTGAGCCCTCTGTCAGTCACTTGAAAAGCCTCACAGGAGTCTCAAGCTTGAGGTAAGAATTCTAACTATACATTTGCTCACACACAAGTCCCAGCCGGTCCTTCCCCTGGCTGCCCTATGGATTTACACATTGACAATCCTCCCCCCCCCTCCCCCGCCCCATAACCACGTGAGTGATTTTCTTCATGAAACCTCTTAATATGTGTCAGGATTGATTTCATTTCTCTGGCTCAGCTTTGACTGATACATCCTGAAATAAAAAAGAGTAAAAATAGAACAAAAGGGTGATTGGGAGGGGGAAGCAAGTTCTGTGAATAAATTTAAGCTATGTTTTTTTTTTTCATAATTATGTCAAAGTTCCAAATAAGGAAATATTTATAGTTTGCTTTGTCTGTATGTAAGCCTTGGGAAATTTTCCATTTTCAAAACAAAAAACCAAAACAATAACAATACCAAAAACAAGCACTCTGTGGTTCTTTCTTCTTGTAGTCCTTTTTCTAAGACGACAATATTCCACACCATTTAATTTAATTCATTATATTCAAATTTCCCCCACTATAGCCAAAATCAGTTGGAAAAGTTCATTTTGCTCGAGGAAGGAGTATTTATGATAGATCATATGCCTTCTTTTTTAACCTCTTATTTCATAAAGTTGAACAGTTTGATTGTCTATTTTTAAGAGTCTGTTAATGGTCTGTGACTTCTACCAATTGTCTCTGTGATATTCATCATTTCTTGATATGTTCCCAGGATGATGTTTATCTCTGTCTACGATCTTTGTTCTGATATATAAGAGAAAAAGTTGCACATTGCTAGTCTTGGGTTTGACAAACTGAAGTTTTGTGTAAACTGTTTAGCAGAAAATCACTGGTTTCAGTCATCTCCTAGGATCTGGGCTGTTCTGGCATTGATAAATATTTCAGGAATCTTAAGCAGTTAGTGACAAGATCATCCCTCACTGGAGTGATGGAATTTTCACTGATAGAAATTTCCACACATGAGTTTTGGAATATGTATGAATGGAAATATTTTAGGCAAAAAAAAAAATCATAGTAAAGCCATTTTGGAACATGGTCATCGTAATGTAGAACTTCGCAACCCCTTGACTTGCTGACATACACCATGAATGATCAGAAGTAAGGCCAGCACATGGCATTCCCCTTTCCACATGACTCCGACTTCAGCATACATCCTGGATAAATGGTTTATTGTCCAGTGGAACCATCTTTCTTCCAAGAGATTGACTCCTACCTGTATTGAAACAGTCTAGTTAATGATCACCTCATAGAATTACCTTAAGTAACACAAGAGAAATACTTTCCATGCCTTGAGCTTTGGTGGTACACCACACATAGCTTAGAACATGACATTGAACATGCCTGATGAGAGATGACACATGCTTCATCTGCAATGGGAACTTGAGATTTGAGAGATTTTATTCCTGCTTCTAAGCACCACTGATTCTTTTTTTTTTTTTTTTAATGTGTTCCCCAACACCCACGATAAGCTGGGACTGTCATTGATCCTTAACTACTTCCTTCTCGGACAAAGGCATTTTTCACGATACCTCACAGATAGGCAGACATCTCCAAGGTTTAGGACCAGCTCTGCTACAGTCACGTGATCTAAAACCCCTTGTGAGAACTTGCTCCTGACTTTTAAGATTTGATAGTTTTGTATTGACACTAAGAAAGTGGGCCATAGATTATAATTCCATCTTTGCACATCTCTGTGGAAAGCAAGAATGAACTGCCTAAAGTTGACAACCATCTTCATTCTTCGGTTTCAGTTTGATTTCTTAGCCAGCACCTTCAGCAAACACTTTAGGCTTTGATGTGATGACTATGTATATTAAAGATGAATCTGTCCATTAATACCGGAGCACACACATTTAGCACACCAGGCTAGAATGGCAGTTCTTCAAGGTCATATAGGCTATCTGTTTTCATTATGGGAGCCTTAAGAGAAGTCTGCAGAGAAAGTGAGAGAGTAGAGTTGTCATGAGAAAATCTAAGATAAATTCAGAAAAGAGAACTAAAGAAGATTTGGATGATACAGTTTAAGTATTATCTATCAGAAGATGCTTCCTCTTTAGTCAATTCAAAAGTTTTAATAAGCTACTACCTACATTCCAAAAACATATATATATATATATATATATATATATATATACATACACATATGTATATGTACATATGTGTGTATATATATGTATATACATATATACATATATATACACATATATATACACACACATATATATATAAATATATTTTTTCCACTGGACCCCCCCAGAGCTCTCAGGGACCTACCAACCTAAGGGTACACATGAAGAGACCCTTGGCTCCAGCTGCATATGTAGAAGAGGATGGCCTTATCTGACATTAATGGGAGGGGAGGCCCTTGGTCCTGTGGAGAATTGATGTCCCAGTGAGGGTTATGTTAGGGCAGTGAGGCAGGAGTGGGTGAGTATGTTGAGGAGCACCCTCAGAGGCAGGAGGAGGGGGATGGGGTAGGGGATTTGCAGAGGGGCAACCAAAAAGGGGGACAACATTTGAAATGTAAATAAATAAAATAACTAATGAAAAAATATTTTTAATAATCTGAAGCCAAAATGTTGGAATATGAGTCAGGTAGATTAAGCACAAACGTCAATACTGAAAAGATTAAGTTTTACTTTTAAAAAATCTAGAAGTCGGTTATCTTATTTAGACAACTCCGCCAATTTTGTATGAAATGGCTATTAATATACATTAAGTCAGAGTGCACCTCTATAAACGCCTCTATAAGATGTTTACATAGTGTCTAATATTGTCTTCATAATCGGCTAGGTTTTTCTGAGTGATGGATTATAAAAATAAATATATGATATTTAAAATATAAAACATAACTGTTTAAAAAGTTGAACAAAAAGCATTCTTGTCATTTTCTTCCTTTGTTGCCCCAGTTTCTTCTTTACTTACGACTTTTTAAAAGATGGACACTCTCCGTCTCTTAGCAGATGTGTCAAATATACAAGGCTTTCATCCATAGCATTTACTCCAAGAGCAAGTCAGGCGTCAAAAGAAGTAAGCATAGGCAGCTAGTTGAATGGATGAACTTCCCAGCAGGTCCCATCGCTTTAAATAAAACCTCAGAGAAGCCTCCTTCTCCTGCACACCCTCCCGCCCCCGCATCCCTCCCTTCACACATCATAAATGCTTCTCAGTCTACTTTAATCAAACTTAACAGAGACACCACGTAAATGCTACCCAAGGTCAACGTGCCAAGCTTTCTCCCGGCGCCTTATTTCCTCACATGGCTGAAAGACACTGAGCTTAGAGGACAAAAGATGAGATCGTGCACCGTGACCAGGTAGATATGAAAAATGCCTGGGAAAATATAAACTATAGATCGTCACTTTCCATAGACTGTATCTGAATGTATATATTATATATACTGAGTTTTCTTTAAAGGAGCCATATTATAGCACGTGGAAGTAAGACTGCTTCCAATCCCGTCGTTCAGCGGGATATGGATAGGAAAGCACAAATCACGTCACTACTTGAGAATTCTCTCTGTCCATCAGCTCACCTTCACTGTGAGCGTTCAACCTCTCCATTATCGATATTTATCAAAATCCTCCTTTTAACAATTTATGCACCACAAAAATACTTTTCCTAATTTATAACTCACATTTTAATTGAATCTATGTTTCCTTTGCTCACTTATATAATTGGATCGTAGTCATTTTAACGATTTTTTATTCTTCCTCAAGGACATAATCGTTTGTGGTTTGTATTTCTATTTCTAAGTTGAAAAAAAAACTCTCATGTGTTCACATCCACTGTCCTTTTTTACACTGATAACTATCTTAGAATTTCTGTCCATTTTTGCTTATACCAAGATCAACTTAATTTTTTTCCAGCACTTTCAATGCACTTAAAATAATTGAAAAACTGTTTCTTTAGAGTTTACACAGGCATGAACTATACCAGAGATGATGATTTCTCTAGTTTATCCATTTTCATTTAGGAATTCATAAGATAATTTGAAAATGATTATTTAGTATCTATGCTCTTAAAAAAAATAAAAAGGCCTAAACCACTGATATACCTTTCTTAAATATTTGAATGAATCTATTTGTCAATCAGTTCTAGCTTCTAAATGGTCCCTGGAGAGCATAGCTTTAATGACTTCCCCTCCTTCTTGCTTGGTTTCTTCTTCCTCTGTTAAAAGGCAAAGGCTATAATTGATTTTAATGGAACAGGAAACTAATTAGGAAAGAAAAAAAGAAAACTATAGAAAGATAGAAGTTTCAACCAGTATGAAAGACAGCACTTTATATCCAGCAAAATTTCAGGATAGAAGAGGCTTCAGTCTCAAAAGGATCTCACAAGCAGGGTGGGTCCCTCTCCTGCTAGGTCTATGGTTCACTGCTTTCTCTCATATTGTATAACCCCCCAAACCAATGATACAAAAAAGCAGACAGGGCTGATTCAAACCACTAAGTAGAAAGTATCTTTGGTCAATACCTCAACCTGAATATCACTATAGCAAGCATCCCACACAATACGAGATCCTCCAAATGTTCAGCTCACAGCAATTGACTCATTCACATACAGCCACTCACACTAGCTTTGTTCATTCAACGTTCCCCACGAAGTTCTCATCCCATCCAAGAATTAGAGCAACTCAGCCATGCAATTCGCACAGAAGTAGCTATTTACTAAATAGATCCCTTGTGGTTTAAAAAGTACAGAGAGCTTCTTACAAACTACCTAACCAAGTCTGGTTCAAAGTGTAAGCCCGAAAGGGGCTGGCTCACGACAGACTAGTACTTTCCAAGTACTAAGTTGTTAAGAAGAGTTATATAAGTAGCTGGGCAACAATGATAAAGGCTTTTATAGTAACTAGCTTCAATCACAACAAATGTTAATTGGATGATTATGTGGAGGTGGCACTGACTTCGTGTACCCTCTCTGTCTAGGAGAATAAGCATCTCATCCTGGGGCTAAAGTACAAAATGGAGATTGTACATTTTTTTTCAAACTATGAGAAATAGCAGCTGTCTGGGAACATATTCTATATATGCACCCTGGAATGAAAGGGAGACTTAGGAAATAGAGCCCTGAAGACCAGCTCCTAAGAATACCTTAGGGACAAAGGCTATTTTGTGTCTCTTACTGGTAATACCTCAGTACTGCTAGTAATGACAGCTTGGCTAGACATTTGCAGTTATCAGGGAGTAGTTTCTTACTCTCTTAATGAGATTCTCAAAAAAAAAAATTCTGGTAGAGTAAACTAATTACTTGTATTGTTTCTGAGTTGCTCCATTTGTTGTATATCTGGAGACAGTTTGCATTTATAAATTCCAACATCCAATTGTATTCCCAAGTGGATCGCTTCATTCTTACACGTGAAAAATGAGACATGCTGTCTGATGAGTTGTGAATCGTCACAATTTTAACTTCTGCTAGTGTGGAGCCACTGTGTTCAAAAACTAGGTAAGACAAGAGGGGCTGCTCTTAAATTAAAATTAATGCAGGTCTCACTGATCCTTCAATTCTGTAATGTTACCCAATAGCTATATTTTGTGAGACATTTACAAAGATAAGTGGTTCATTACTTGCTTGGATAAGATCAGTGTTATGTTTCAAAACCAAGTCTAATTGATGTTACATTAAACAGGCACCCAGGAAGGCTACTGGGTACTGTGGTAGCTCGACAGGGCATGTCCATGAAGGGCTTCAAGTAAGAGCTGGATAAACCATGAGCTGCTTGTTGTAAGACTGAGCTATAGGGACCATAGCATTTTGTAAAACAGAAAGAGAATTGCCCTGAATAGATTATGTAGGAGAGTTTTTCTATTTAATGAATAGGACTCTGCTCAAGAAACATAACACAACTCTTAACTTGACTCTCTGAGAGAAAAGAAAATGTTTCCGTGGAAATTAGCTACTGTACAAGAAAACAATGAGAGATACCAGGAGAGAGCCCAGCTTGAGAGGAACTATCCCCTGAGCCCTGGAGGTTAGTGCTGATCAGAAGGGAGTGAGGGGGAGGAATGGGAGGTCGAGGCAAAAAGGAGAGATGACTATGATGGTGAACGAATTCTGTTATCATATGGACTTTTTATCTAGTACCATGATATGTTATGAATTTTTAAACATCTTTGATAGTTTGCATAAGAATTTCATGCATGTATATAATATGTTTGAACCCTTTCCACTCTCATCAAATCCACCCCCCACTGAGGGGGCCCTCCCAACTTCAGTCTCTCTCTCTCTCTCTCTCCTCCTCCTCTCTCTCTTCTCTCTCCTCTCTCTCCTCTCTCTCTCTCTTCCACTTAGTGGTCCCGATGTGCTGTGTGTAACTGGGAGCATGAGTACCCACCTCTCAGGGGGCTGACTCCATCAGCAAAAAAAAAATGAGACTTCTCCCCAAGTAGCCATAAATTGTCAATAGTTCCTCAGATAGGATTGGTAGTTCATGAGATTCTTCCTCATCCATGCTGGGATTTGAGGTGTGATGTTGTGTAGATATTCTTCAACTTTCGGAGCTAATGTGAATGCATGTGTCAACAGCTCCATGATGTCTAGGGTGTAATTACTGGACACTGTTTAGTGAGGGGTCACTGCCTCTGGCTTTTAAAAATCTTTGCCCTCTCTCCCAAGATGACCTGAGACTTGGCAGGGGTGGGGGAGATACTGTTGTTCTGTTTGGGCTGAGCATTCTAAAGTCATGTTGTGATATGCATCGTTTGACTATCTATGTATTAATCAGTTACTGTGAATTTCGGTTCCTCTAGAGATGAATAGGTAGATGTGCTATCCTTGGATATAAAGATAGACATTTACAGATGAGAACAGAGAAGATAGACCCGATCTTTGAGTATAAGATTCTAGAAAACAATAGGAATAATTAAACACAGAATAGTCTGTATTTTTGACATATTGGACCCAGTTTTTGCCTTTCAGGAAAGTTTACAAGGCTCAAAAGGATTCTTGTTTTTAGAATTAGCATTCTGGTCATTTCCACTGCTGATTAGATTGGCATCAAGTGTTCGAGTTCTTTTGAGTTCTTTGCTGAGTGTGCAGGCTGTGTTCTGCATACATTCCAGAACAAGGATTGCTGTCATGCCTGCCCTACCATGTCACATGGGACAGGATCAGGATGATTCTTTATTAGTGCCTTTTTATGTGGCGGGTTTCTATTAAAGTTAAGGCTAAACCTGATAAGACGTTACGATCATTTAAGCTGCCTAATTTTCCTTCATTCCCCATAGAGCTTTTCTTGAAACACTGCTCAGAAATAATTTACCTTCCCATGCAGCAGTCCCAGTTAAAGTGTGAAGTTGAATGGTTTGTGGTCTACTGGGCTGGTGGAATTAACACTGAAAGTTTTGGGCTGTTTTCATCACCGCTAAAGGAATCCTGTAACCTTAGATGCCGTCCGCTTCCACCTTCTACCTCTAGTCCTAAAGCAATGAATAGTTGAATGTTCAGATGTGTAGATTCCTAATTTATGACATTCCGTGAATAGAATTCATAAACTGTGTGGCCCTTTTCAGCTTGACTTTATCTGGTGGTATATATTCATATTTACACAGATGGTAGCAGTTATTAGAATCTGGGGCCAAATATTTTTCATTGTACATATTACCATGTTTAGGTCAAATTTAACTAGACATTTAAATCCTTGGTAGTGTCTATCACAAATGATGCCGTCACCTATGCATATTATTGCCTCAACTTGTAAAGGTTATTTTTATAGTTTTTAATGAGTGCAGTCATCTGAAGACCAGGGCATTTGATTCTCCTGGGGGTTAGAGTTTCAAGCAGCCACTAGATATATGTGCTTTGAAACAAATGTATCTCTTCTGCAAGACCCAACATTTCTGATGATGGAGGTATATCTCTTTATTCCAAATAAATACATTTATAATTATTTTGAGATAGGGTCTTACTGTTTATCTATGGCTGGCTGGAAGTGGTATTTAGGACTAGACTGTCCTCACAATCACAAGGGATCCATCTGCCCTCTTGTCTCTGTTACGGGATTAAGAGATGTGCCACAATGTCTGGTATGTAAAAAGTTTGTGTGACAATCTTTTTATGGTGTGTGTGGGTGTGTGGGTGTGTGGGGGGTTGCACAATCTATGTGAGGGTAGATATGTACACATTCATGAAGAAGCCAAAGGATAACTTTAAATGTGTACTTATCACTTTCTTCTCATGAGACAGTTTTCCCACTGAATCTGGAGCTAGGTGGATGACAAGCAAGCCATAGGCAAGTTCATATCTGTCCACCAACAGAGTATGGGTAACTAGGGTGGAAGCCCATGTCCAAGTTTACCATGAATGCTAGGAAGTCAAATTCAGGTAATAAAACCACTGAATTATCTTTTTATAAACCCCTTTCACATCTCTTGAGTAAATGTATCAGAGTAGAAATTATAGAGGCACATAAGGTAGAATCTTACTCTTTTAGAATTAAAGGAGTTTCTAGACCATCTTCAAAAGGACCTATCACTTTTTATATTAGCAGCAAGGTGTTTGGACTATCTGTGGTTTCTTGACAGGGCTGTTTCAATATCTGACTTTTATTCTAGCACCCTAATGGATGTGAGTAGAAGTCATTGTTTTGGGTTGGTGGTGTTTCCCTGGTGAGAATGTACACTGGCTATCTTTTCAGAGCATATGGTCATCTATATTATCCTTGCCCATGGTCCATGCCTGGTTTCCTTTTATTACCCACAGAGCTGTAATGCCCCTGATATCCTTTATTTTATGGCGGCATCTACCTTCCTCTCAAAAAGTAGTTGAGCCAGAGTAAAGGGCCTTTTAGAACTTTGTTTTCCTGGTGGTAAGCTTCTGCCTTTCTGGAGAGCATAGAGGGTTTTTATGCTTCTCAAGGCTCCATGTCATGACTAAATAAACAGCGGACAAAATTCTCTTCTGCACTGCTAGTTACAGCTTTTCAACCAGAACTGTTTTATGGATCCCTACGGGGCAGCTAACAGAGAATCACAATGACTTGGAGAGGTAGGTGAGTTCCTAAAGAAAATACAACATTTTAGTTTCTCTTCCACATTCTTCCAATGACATATAGTTT